>NC_138595.1:7126522-7313168 GCF_964289735.1 Phaethon aethereus | reverse complement strand
TCGCTGGGTCCCAGGCGTGCGGAAACCCGCAGGAGCCCTGGGCTCGGTGCCTGCCGCGGATTAACCGTATGGCCCCAACGGCCCCCGTCCCCCCCTCCTGCCTCAGTTTCCCCATTAGCCCATTCGGGAGAGCAGCGCTCACCCGTGTTTCAAACAAAACCGGACGCATCAAACCCTTTGGGGTCCCCGGGAGAAAACGCTTCCCGAAGACGTGTGGCCACAGGGGAGCTGGGGTGAGCGTGGCGTGTCGCGGTGCGCGTGGTTCCCCGCACCGTGCCGCGGGGAGCTGAAACGCCATCCACGCGCTGCCCGGCGGCGGCGCGGGCGGGCGGAGCGAGGTCAAACCGGGCAGCCCTGCTGCCAGCGTCAGCCCCGACTTTTCACGGAAACCAGCCGCCGGCCCCTCAGAAAGGGGCTTTGTTGCTGCGGCTGGGCGAGAGCCAAAAGCCCCTCTCCCTCCCCAGCCCGCGGCCGCTCCCTCCCTCCCCGGGGCTGGGTCAGGCCGCGGCTTGTGAGCTGAAAGGGGCTTTTGTCTGCCCGCTTTGCGGGGACCCGGCGCCGCGGGGACGGCCGGGCGCTCGGGCCCCGGCTGCGGTTCCTGCTGCTGGTCCCGGCCCCGGAGGGTCTGCGTCCGTCTGTCCTGCTCGCGGCGCGGGAACGGGGGGGAGGTTTGCAAGGAAGCAGCGTGGGCTCGCGGACGGCGTGGTGACCTTGCCCTCTCCCTGGCAGTCTCTTTCCCTGCCTTCGAGCCCCTGAGCTACTGTGCCTCGGTTTCCCCCCAGCCCGGTCCGTGGGGCACCCCATGCTGGTTGGGTCACCAGCGGGACGGATGTCGCGGATAGAATGAGAGGAAATGGCCTCAAGCTGCGCCAGGGGAGGTTTAGACTCGATATTAGGAAAATTTCTTTACTGAGAGGGTGGTCAAGCATTGGCACAGGCTGCCCAGGGAGGTGGTGGAGTCACTGTCACTGGAAGTGTCCAAAAACCGTGTGGCACGGTCCTTTTGGGACATGGTTTAGTGGGCATGGGGGTGGTGGGTTGATGGTTGGACTTGATGATCTTAAAGGTCTTTTCCAGCCCTAACGATCTGTGATTCTGTGATGCATGTCTCGGGCCGGAGGGCTGGCCCTCGTGGAGTGGTGGCCGAGTCCTTCCACCTCTCCTGGAGCTGGTCCTGCACCGGACCCTGCCGGGTGGGCTCTGACCCCTCTCCCTGCGCTTCCCAGGTGGCCGGTGCTGGCGCTACACGGGCTCCGCCTTGGAGGCAGGTTTCCCCCAGAAATGCAGCGCCCGCGGCCTCCCGCGGCACCCCGACACCGCGCTCTACTTCCAGCAGCTCCGGCGCCTGGTCCTCTTCAAAGGACCCAAGTACTTCGTGATGAGTGAGGAGACCCTCGGCGTGGAGCCCTACTACCCCCGCAGCCTGCGGGACTGGGAGGGCTTGCCCCCCGGCACGGCGGGCGCCCTCACCCACCGCGACGGCTTCGTCTACTTCTTTCGGGATGACCAGTACTGGCAATTCGACCGGGTGAAGCTGCAAGTGGTGGCCACCGGCAAATGGGCCACCCAGCTGCCCTGGATGGGCTGCTGGGATGCAAATGGTGGGCAAGTCCTCTTCTGAGCAGAGCGTGCCGGACGAAATGGGGAGGGGGCTGAACCCCACCTCACTCGCCACTGCCCAGATCCCTCTTTATTTGACTCTGGAGTCCTGGCCGGGGGTGGTTTGGCAGGGACTGGCCGATCAGGGCTGCCTGCGGATGGCTGGAGCCGTGGCTCGGTGGAGCGATGCCCCAGCGCGGCAGGGACACAGCTGGAACGGGGCAGCCGTCGGCCCGGGCAGGTCTGCCACGGCCAGGTGGGCTGGAAGCTTTGAGAGACAATATTTTTAAAAAAAAAGACCACAAGAAAAGGTATAAAGCCATGGAGACTGCAAACACGCCCCTTTCTGCAAACTGTCGGGATCTTCTTGGACCTTTCTTTCAAACCAGGACTGGGGTTTGTTGCTACTTTAGCTGTCGTTTTCCCACGACCTGGCAGAGAACTGCCTCGCCCATGCTTAGGTTGGGGCTCAAGTGGTTTTAGGATGTTTCCTGGTGAAAACGAAAAGAAAAGAGACATTTAGACAAAAATACGGGTCCGTGTTGAGCTTTGCCCCCACTCCTGCCTCCTCCCCTCCCTTGCCCCAGGGGTGGAGGGTCGGCACCTTGAGGAGGAGCCCATCCCCTGCGGGTGCCTTGCTGGGCTGCGTTCCCATCCCGGCAGAGACGCTGACACCGTGGGATTTTTGGGGAGAAAGCAGAGGGTTTTGGTGTAGGAGCCTCTTTGGGCTGAAGGGAGCGGGGAGGTACGGCTGAGCTGATGCAGCTCGAGGGCAGCAGGAGCATGGCAGCTTGGCTCTCTCATGGGTTTGGGATGGCAAGGTGGGTTCTCCAGTGTCTCATAAGGCTTGTGCTCAGCTGGCAGCCTTCCTTGTGTGCGGAGAAAGTGCCGCCTCTGCTTTGTCTCTGCAAGAGACACGATCAACGTATTTTTGAGTCCCGTGCCCCTCTGCCGTGGTTAGACGAACTGGGTTGAAAAATTACTGGGGAAGGAGGGGAAGAGGAGAGAGTGAGCAGGACAGATGGACGTGTCCGTGCATGCAGGCTCATGAGGACAGCTCGGCTGCATATTCCTCATTCCTTCCCCAAAGCAGGCTCCCCACCTGGAAACGCCGCTGGCTCCTGTGCACCGAGTCACGTCTGCAAAGGGCCGTGGTCTCCCAAAGCCCGTGGGGGAGCGTCAGGTCCCCAGGGCTTGAGTTCAGTGGCAGCAAATGCCACCCGTCGGTGCTGGCAGGACGGGGCTCAACATTCTGATGTGTCCTTTGATTTGGGAGATTTGGGGTTTTTCATCGTGCTGGGGTTGTACGTGTGTGGGCTGCTGCTTTGCTGATGGTTCTCCCAGGGCTCGGGCGCTGGCGCTGGTACCCTGAGTCGGGTCGGTGGCTTTGGCACCAGGCTGCAGCCGGTCCTGCCGTGCCGGGGTGCCGTGCCGGGGTGCCCTCCCGGTGCCGACAGCCTTGAGGACTCTTTTCTATAGCACAGCATCCTCCGCTCGCCCTCGCCCACCCTAGACCTTCCCCACAGAGAAGGCAGGAGCCAGGCTTGCTTCCCGAAGGGTTTTGGTGCTGCCAGATGCCAGCTGAGACACGGATTTGGCAGGACGGGGAGCCACCACAACTGGCTCTGTCGGTTCCCCCATATGTTTGTGAGTGAGCCCTTCCTGCGCAGACACGGACACGGGGACTTCATCTGCTCATGGCTTAAAATCTCAGGGGACCTTCAGTGTTGCCAAAGAGATGGGGCCGTGT
This sequence comes from Phaethon aethereus, assembly GCF_964289735.1. Lineage (NCBI taxonomy): Eukaryota > Metazoa > Chordata > Aves > Phaethontiformes > Phaethontidae > Phaethon > Phaethon aethereus. Next base: position 7,309,819 of record NC_138595.1, on the reverse strand, counting down.
CCTTTTTATTTTGAATTCAATGATAATAAGGCAATGTGGCTTGCAGGGAGTCCCAAGGGCTTGGAGACCTCATGGCAAATAAAACAAACCTCTGGGTATGCGGGGTTGGGAATTCTGCTTATTTTCATGCCATGCTTTTGTATTTTTTTTTTAAAGCCTCCTGTTTCCTGAAAGGGTGTGTTTAAGATGCATGTGTATGTTTGAGACTGGAGTGGGCATTGCTGAATTTGGCTGCAGGTTTTGGAACAAAAGGGGGGGAATGGATCCCACTGAAAAATCGCTGTATGAACGCGTGATGCTGACGGTGAAGAAAACATGGAAACTCTCTTCCCTACTTCATCCCAGATTACTGACGATTTCTCCACACCTTGGGATGTGTTAATAGGTTTTTTTTCCCCGTGTGGAGATGAATTCACGCTGATGGGGGCCCTCCAGGTCTCCAGCTTTGCCCCAGCCCATTGCGGCGTGTGACGGCGGGTCCTTGCTCCTGTGGGGCAGGGAGCACCCCAAAACCTTCCCTGCTGCTCCCGTTTGCTTTGCTTCGCGCCGCGACACGCCGGGGCATCCTGCCTGCGCTGCCTGTTGAGCGGGCAGCGTTCTGCCTGCAGGGAGGAGGACCCACGGGCTGGCGCAGGCAGCGTCGCAGTGTTTGCAGAGATGGTCCTGCCTCCGTCCCCGCTCACGTCTCCCGCCTGGAGCCGCGTCTCTTCAGCCCCCGCGGCTGCTGCCGGCCGTGGGAGCTGCAGCGTGATGGGGAGGTTGATGAGGGTGGGGGGATTTGTTGGGGAAGGCTGGCGCCGGATGAGGTCTCGCTGTCAAGATGTCTGCTCCGAGTGCCGAGCCAGGTCAGGAGAGCAGCGTGATTTCTGCTCCACGAACTGCTTTTTGGACCCAGGAGGATTTATGGGCCCGTCTGTACCCCAGGGGTACTCCACACCTGCAGCTCTGCAGAGAAGCAGCAGGTCATCATCCCCTTTCGTGTTGCCTTAGGAAGGCGCTGGGCATCCCTTCTGCCGTGGGACCGGAGGCTGAGGATGGGACAACCGCGCGTCCTCTCCCGATTTTGGGTTTTCCTATTGCTCCCTCGCTTGCCAGGGGCTGTGTGCTGCGGGGATGCGGGACGCCTCGGCCAGGGCTGGGGCTGAGCGCGGCGTTCCGGCAGAGGCGCGGTGACCGCGCCGCATCACCCACACCCCACGAGTGGGGGGGGGCCCGGCGGACCCGCACCCTGAGCTGTGCAGTCATTCCCAACTGGGTGCCCTGGCTGAAAACCCTGTGTCACAAGGGCCCTTTTCTCCTGCTGGGCTCCCTGGAGGGCAGGGCGCAGCTCCTCCGGCCAGCCTGCCGCGCATTCCCCGGCCCGGGGGCATAGCTGGGATTCTTGCATTTCCTCCCCCAAAACGACACCGGCTGCACTGCGATCCGCAGTGAGCAGCAGCGGCTGGCCCCAGCGAGAGAACGGGGTCTCCTGGCGCAGCAGGAAGCCCCCAGGCTCCGAAGAGGCTCCGTTTCAGTCCCAGGGCACGAGCACGTCCCTGCTACATTCGTTGTTTGCGAAGTACCTGGGTGCCGGGGCAGCTCTGCAAGCCCAGGTCAGGGAGGGAGCCGCCGACATTCCCGCAGTGCCCACCCACCCGTGTAGTTATTTTCTTAAAGCCCCAGCTCCTGGAGTCACGCCATCCCTGGAGGAGCTCGGCTTTTGCCGAAGACCTCGCTGTCGTAGGCAGTTCGGGAAGCAGTTTGCAAAGGAGCATAGCGCAAAAAAACCCCTAAGGCGGGCAGGCAAATAAACCCCCCTCACGCTTTTTTTTCTTTTATTTTTTTCCAGAAGGAGGTTTAGGGAAGAGGACTGCTGGATTTGTGTGTGATTTGCAGGTGTTGCTGCTACATTTCCTCGGAGTTTGGGCTGAGCCCTGCACCTTGCACCCTTGCAGGGCTTCCCAGCTCCCACTAACGGGTGGTATGACCCCTCGAGTGAAGGGGTCTCCGGGGGAGCAGGGTCCTTGCGGGGGACCTGCTCTGGCCCCAACCTTTGGAGGTGACAAGACCTGTCTGTTCCCTGTAGCAGGCTCGACGGATGAGCCCGGGTTCAAGTGTAGGGACTTACAGCCAAACATGAGCATCCGCTGGCACTTTTACCAGATGAACTGAAATGAAGTGATGAGAGTGAGAAAGGATGGAATCAGCATGGGGGTGTTTCCTCACCCCCGGGGTTTTGGGTGGGAGGAGCTGGTGGAGGGGGAGCCAGGGGGCAGAGCATGGGGGTCTGGGACTCCTTGGGGCTCCTCGGCTCTCAGACCACCCCTTTGCTCCATGTCTTGGTGGAAAGTGCAGAGCAAGCAGTGGTGTCTCTTGTTGCCACCCTCTACCTCTTACATCTCTTCAGCCTCTTCCTCCTCCTCCTCTGGCGCTCTCAGCTGGGCTGTGTCCAGGTTGCACAGAAACCCCACGGGATGGCTGAGCTGAGGAGTTTGAGAGTCTGACCACCATCAGGACTGCTCCGAGGGCGCTCTGCCCTGATCGGTACGGCTTCGGGAAGCTCTGGCCTCGGGATTTGGCTTTCCAGCTCCCAGTGCCAGCGGGCCCCAGGGTGGGTGTGTGGAGGGCAAGAGGGATGCGGAGGGACCGGTCTGAGCATCACCCTGTGATGTGTTCAGGGTCCTCGCACCGGACCCACACCGAGGTCAGCCTCTCTCCATCCCTCTGGGCAGCCCACCAGGGAGGAGGGAGCCATGTTCAGGGCCACCCATGCTGGAGGTCCCCTGCTCGGGTGGGCTCCTCGCCATGGCATGTTTGGGCTAGCAGCGGCACGTGATGGCATCTCAGCAGAGTGTCTGAGCCTGTAAAATGGGGGCCAAAATGTGGCTGGCTGGCTGGCTATCAGCTCAGTGGTACCAAGCCCCAAAGATGCATTATGTAGGGCCCCCAGGTCACCCCACCTGCGGTGGGTTGTGAGCAACTTGGGATGCTGCAGAGCTGCTCTCTAACTCCCTCCTGCCCCAGAGCTGGGGACCTCGGTGGAAAATCCACCCCCGGGTGGCTGGGGAAGGAGCAGGGCTGCCGGCCGAGGAGCAGGTGCTGAAGGGTTAACGGGGAGTGTTTGCAGCCGGTCCCTTGTCACCAAGGAGAAGGGAACAGCACTTGGAAAGGAAACAAAACACCCACTGCCCAGGAGGGCGGTTTCCTTTCCCCAGGCTGCATTACAGCCCTTGGACCCCGAGAAGGGCTCCCAGCACCGCAAGGACGGCGTCACCCTCCCGGCTGGCGGAGAGCAAGTGGCACCGGGTGAGTGTGGCTGCCGGGGAGGTGGGCTGGGGACACGGCCCAGGGCAGCTCCCCACGTCCCCATCGCCCATGTTCCCACCACCCACGTCCCCATCACCCCTTTCCCTCGGTCTCCTCCCAGTCTTATGGCAAGATGTGGGGGACGCCGGGCGCTGCGGTGCGGAGCATCCGCCCCTACCAGTCCAGCGAGCAGTACCTCTACGCCATGAAGGAGGACTTGGCCGAGTGGCTGAAGGAGCTGTACGACTTAGACATCGAGGTGGGCACCTTCCTGGAGGTGCTGGAGACGGGGGCCGTGCTCTGCTCCCACGCCAACAACATCACCCACGTGGCCGAGGAGTTTGCCCGCGCCTGTCCCGGCGTGGCCCGCCACCTCCGCCTGCCCGCTGCCGGCATCGCCTGCAACCTCGCAGCACAGCCGGGCACCTTCCAGGCCAGGGACAACGTCTCCAACTTCATCCAGTGGTGCAGGAAGGAGATGGATATTAAAGGTAGGCTGCTGGGCTCCAGCCACCCCGTGTCCCAGTCTGCCGTTCCCCTCCAGCTGCTGCTGGCATCACCCCGGGTGCTTTCCCGTGCGTCCCCCAGAGCCGGTGCCACCCTGCCATGAGGCAGCACTGTGAACATAAGAAATTCCTGAGCTGGGATTTCTTGCACAAGCTCCTCCGGGCTCGGCAGCAGCTTTGCAGGGTGCTGGCACGCAGCGGGCGGGCGTGCTTGGGTGCAAATATGCGCTGCGGGGAGGTTTGGAAACGGAAAGGGCGTATGCCGCAGCGTGGCCCCGCCATGCATGGCGTGACCCTGGCCGTAAGGGCATCAGGAGTGGTCCTGGCTCTGAGCAAAGGGTCTGTCACCCTGTCCCCACCACCAGTGGGCAGGGGGTGACATCTGCAGCGCACCCGGCCACGGGGGTTTGTGATTTGGGATGCCATGAAACAGCCGTAGCCCCTTTGCTTGAAGATGCCCAAGGGGAAGGCTCTTCCGCCGTGAGTTTATCCCAACCTTTGTTGGACCCAGCCATATTCCTGGCGGGATGGCTCCAGGGAATAACATCCCCTCGGGCAGATTTTGACTCCGCCTGTGCCCCCCGCCCCCTTCGTGCCTGTCCCCACGTGCCTGCCCTGGCTCAGTCCACCCTTGCCCTGCCCCAGACGTTCTGATGTTCGAGACGGAGGACCTGGTGCTGAGGAAGAACGAGAAGAACTTCGTGCTGTGCCTGCTGGAGCTGGCACGCCGTGCCGCCCGCTTCGGCATGCGCGCCCCGACCCTGGTGCAGATGGAGGAGGAGATCGAGGAGGAGCTCCGACAGGAGCTGGACCTGCCGCCTGCAGGCACTCCCTTGCCCCGGCCCCCCAGGAAACCACGGGACCTCCACAACCTCGACCAGATGGTACGGAGGGGCATGGAGCGGGATGGCGATGGGGATGGGGATGGCCAGCCCAGGACCCTTCCCAGGAGCCCTGGTGAGGACCCATCCCTGCTGCCCGCAGGTCCAGCACCTGGTGAGCCGCTGTACCTGCCCCATCCAATTCCCCATGGTCAAGATATCTGAAGGGAAATACCGCGTGGGCGACTCTGACACCCTCATCTTTGTCCGGGTGAGTCCGCTTCACCCCATGCTTTTGGCGCACAGGCACCAGGAATCCTCTTCTGCTCCCACGAAGCCTCTGCCATATCTACCTCCATCGCCTAAACGAGACCAGTGTGGGGTTTTTGATCATTATGCCCAAAGCAGGGCAGCAGGAAAGCTCAGCCCTGCGGTACGTGTTTGCATGGATGTAACCATCCATGTGTACAGGTCAAAACCTGCCGTCCCACACCAAGCCAGAACCACGTCTTACCCAGCAATGGGAACACTGGGATGCTCTGTCCCTGCCTGGATCCGTCCCTAAGCTTGGCCTTGCCAAGGGGCTCAGCGCATGACGGTGGCGAGGGGTTTCCCAAAAGGCTCCCCACCCTCCTTGGGGAGATGAAACGTGCCAGTTGGGATGGCAGCGGGAGCCGAGACCCTCCCTGCCTTGGTGGCGCTGAGCCAGGGATGAAGCTGTCCTTTGGGAGACCTGGTGGCACTTAAGGCAAGCTCAGGGCTCTCGAAGCCCAGCTGAGCGTGCCACCCCCAGGCTGCTTATAAAGAGGAGGGGGGGTCCCATGGATGCATCGCACACACCTCTCCGGGCCTCACGGCAAAAGCATCCCGTGCAGATCCTGCGGGAGCACGTCATGGTGCGGGTCGGGGGCGGCTGGGACACGCTGGAGCACTACCTGGACAAGCACGACCCATGCCGCTGCACCTCGCTCTGTGAGTCCCCACGTCCCCAAAGCCCGTGCCCCTGCCCCATGGCCGGCGTGGGGGGGGGGGTGTCCGTCGGGGGTCTCGCTGCTTCTGGGGCCGTTTCGCAGGCGCGGGAGGCGGCGTTACCGCGAAGCCTCGTTGCTTGGCTGGGTACTGTCTGGCTTTGGGGACTCTCTTTGGCTTTGGTGGCCACTAGAGGTCACGGCAGACTTCGGGATGGAGCCGGACCCCGAAAGCCCCTTTGCAGGGAGCAGAGGTTTGCACCAGCATCCCCGGGGGGCTGGATGCTGAGTGGCGGCTGGCTGGTCTGCACGCGGGGGTGGGTGCGATGGACAGGGGTGCTGAGCCCCTCCTCCCCCGCCCCGTTTTTCCCCGCAGCTCACAAACAGGCCTGGAAAACCAGGAGCCCCCAGCAGCAAGTGCAGCACGAGATCTGGCTGTGCCCGGCCTCAAAGGCAGTTGCCCGTGGCCAGCCCCAGCCCGCGCTGCTGGTCAGCCGCTCACAGAGCCCCCTGCCCCCCGTCGCCTGGGGGTCCCGTGTCCCCCCCGACCCCCGGCACCCAGCCACCTGCTCGCCGGAGGGCTCAGGTCGCCCGGGGGGTGCCAGCCCTCTCCGGGAGCCCCCGCAGCCTCGAAGGGTCCCTTCGGGCAGGTAAGCGGCGTGGAGCTGATTCGTGCCCCAAATCGCCTGGTTTCAGAGCAGTTTTTCTTACATCCCTGAATTTTCTTTCCCCCCTCCCATCCAGAGGTGCCCAGCGCCAGGCTGGATGGAGGGGGGGACGCAGCAGCTCCCCGGCCCCTCTCCGCTCTCTCTCCTTGCAGGACGCGGGAGCCACCGGCCGCCCCTTCTGGGAGGCAGCCGCCACCATCCCCCTCACCCACTCGACCCAGCTCCCCTGGCCGTGGGGCGACACGCCGGGCACCCACCCCTTCTCAGCTGGCCCCTGGCACGCAGGACAATGTGGGGGTCCCCAAGGCGCCGCGTGGGAGCACCCCGGGGAAAACCCCCACGGCGCCGGCACGGGGCAGGTCCATGGCACCCAGCACCCGGCTGACACCAGCACCTCCAAAAAGCACCCGGCAAGGAGACAAATCATCTGTGGTGGCTGCCAGGCCGCAGAAAGGGGGGGTCCCTGCCACGGCAGCACCCCGTGCCCCCAGCCCTGTCAAGATCTGTACACACCGGGATGCCCGGGGAGACTCACAGAGCCAGAAAAGCCCGCGGGAAGGGTCCCGGGGAGCCCCCAGCCGGGGCCAACCACCCTCGCCCCAAAATTCCTCTGGCCAGCCTCCGAAACAGGATGGGGGTATTAATGCCGCTGTCAGAGCCAGCCCGGCCACCCGCCGGCCCCCCACCCCTCTGGCCCATTTTGCAAACGGGTGTAAGGGCTGTGCTGCTGGGGGGGGTCCCCAGGGCCCCCGGCGGTGCCACCCAAGCCCAAGGGCCGGGGGTGCCGAGGGCCCGGGGGTGCCGGCGGATGAGCCGGGGGGAGGCTGTGGCCGTGGCGGGGGGTGCGAGGGGCCCCAGGGGTGCTGGGGGCACGCACAGCCCCCCGGCTACAGCAAGGTGGTGGAGGAGCTCTGCCGCGGGCGGCAGCCCCTGCGTCCCGTGGGGCTGGGGAGCTGGGTCCCCAAAACACCCCCACAAGCCGCCCCGCAGCCCGCCGCCCTCCCGGATGGTGGGGAGAGGGAGGGGCCGGGAGCGGGGGGCCAGACCCCTCGGGGAGCCAGGCCCAGCAGCGTCCCCAAGCCCCGGCGGTGCCTGAAGAAACCCGAGCGCGTGCCCTCCATCTACAAGCTGAAGCTGCGGCCCAAGGCGCGTCCCCGGCGGGACCACAGGCCGGGCAAGCGCCCCTCGCGCATCCCCACCCCCCTGGGGCAGCGCCCACCCGCCCCCCGGGGCCAGCATCGCCCGCCGGGGCCCCCCCGGCACCCCCAGCCCCGCGGCACGCACCCCGCGGCCAAGCCGTCGCCGGCCGACAGCGGCGCCTGGCTGACCGAGGATGACGAGGAGGCGTGGGTCTGACCCCCCAACCCTGAGTTTCGGTGGGGACGGACCCCTCGCTCGTCCAAAGGTGGGAGTGACACTGAAGCTGGAGCTGCGCTGCCCGCGGGCAGCGCGATGGACTCGCTCCTGGATGACGTGGGGGGTCCCCCCTTGCTCTTCAGGGCTGCACCCCCTCCTTCCCCGTGGGGTTTTCTTTTGGCTGGTAATTCTCCTCCTGAACAGGCGCTTTTGTACTGATTTGGGTGGAAATATCCAGCCCCAAATTGAGAGAATTGGGCACTTTCTGCAGGGAAGAGGGGCGTAGCCGGCCCCTACGGTGTCCCCCTAAAGCGGGGACACCCCACACCTGGCATCCAAGCATGCAAACCATCTCGTACCTCAGTCTTCCCCATCTGTACAATGGGATTAACGATCCTCATGTCTTACAGCACCAAGAGCCTTACTGGGTGTTTGAGTCAGGTCGAGGGGAGTCACAGGAGGTGGCCCTTGCTGAGCCCCACGGGCTTCCTTATGGCGAAGGTGGGAGACCGGGGGGGTCCGGCGGTCACCTTGGCGGTGATGGTCAGGGTGATGGCTGTCACCAAGGCTCGTTGCAGTCACCATCGCCCCCCCCACGGACCCGGCGATGTTGTTTGTGCAATAGAGATACACCAAAGCTCTTCTGTTTCAGCATCTTTTCTGTGTGGGTGGGGGGGGAGGGAGGATAATCCTGAAGGGGTGGTCACAGCTGGCGAAGGGAATTCATGCTGCCGGTCTGCTGCCTGCGTGCACGCAGCAAACGTCCCTCTGAGAGCCCCACGGGGGCCAGAAGAGCCCCATTTTCCAAGAGAGGACGAAGCCAGACCCACACCCCCGCAGAGGAGCGGCAAGGGCGAGCGCCGGCGCCCTGTAGATACAAAACCTGCTTGCAAAAATACTCCTTTTGCCGGGGAGAAACAAAGCCCCCCACCCCAGACAATGGCCTCCCGCGGAAGGGCTGCGAGAGCGGCAGCGCGGCAGCACGGGCAAAGAGCAGCGAGGCGGGTACAGAGCAAGGGGGGACAGACCTGATTTTTAATTCGATTTCAAAGAAGGGGGTGCAGGGCGTCACAGGTGGTGTAGACACCTTAGAAAACTCCAACAAGAAGTCCAGGGGGGAAAGGACAGCCAAGTCCAGGCAACCAGGATGCTCACCGGGGCAGGAGGAGGAGGAGGAGGAGGAGGAGGAGGAGAGGAAGCATCCTCGCCGGGGCTGGACCGAAGGCAGGCATCGCCTCCCGCGGCACCGCAGAAACCCGGCACGGCCCCGGGGACAGCGGCGGGGACGTCCTCAGCCTCTCCCAGGCTCAGGAGCAGGTTGTTTTCAGCGGGACCGGGGTGGCATCGGGCGAGCGGTGACACTTTGTACTAAGGGTGCGAGTCGGGGCAAGGCGCGGGGCGGGCGTAGCTGCTGCCATGCTCCTGGCCGCTCGGGTCCCCGCGAGCCTGGCCCCGCGCCGGACCTCCCTGCCCCATGTCCCTGCCTGTACCTGGCAGGTACCACCACCCGGTTTCCCTGCCTGCACCCGGCGGGTGCCACCACCTACCCCCTCCTGAGCTCTTGGGAATGTAGCTCTGTGTAGCCCTCTTTTTTCTTGGGAGCTGGGAAATGCTGTTGAAGCAGTGAGAGTTATTACTAATATAACTTTCTCTGTCTATAAAGTACAGTAGAATATAACAATTATATTTATAACTTTTTTTTCCCCCCAAAGTACTAAATAGATCCTATAAAAACCTGTAACTAATTGTGCTATAAACTGCAGGCTACAGGGTTATAACAAACGTGTATTGGCTTAGTCTTTGATATGTGTACGTCGGAGCACTTTATAAATGCTTTATTATTAGCATTTATCGAGGAGTTTCCTTCTCAAACAATTTGGAGGGATAAAGCTAGCCGGAGACTGATAACGTGGACTTACACGTGTTAATAAATCCTGACGAGGTGAGGCTGGGGGGCCGATGGCAAAGCCCGGTAGCTTTGCCGTGAAGGCGAGGGATGGAGATGGGTGCCGCTGCCCTTGCCCGGCCGGGGGTCTCACAGCCACCTGAGACGGCCCCGTGTGCCCCCATCACCTTTTCTCTTTTTTCTCTTTTTTTTGGGGGGGGGGGGGGGGGAGCAAGGGGAAGGGGGTTTGGTTCCCAAAGCGGCTGCTGGGGGTGGGAAGGGAGGAGCAGGGTGACCCCCGACCCTGCGGCGTTGGGGCTGCGGGGCAGCCCACGGCCCCTGCGGCGAAACGCACCGTGCCGGAGCTCCGCTGGACCTACTCTTAATAAAAAGCGTTACCGAGAGCACAGCGGTGCCTCGGTCAGAGGGGGACCCGGCCACGGGGAGAGAGATGGGGCTGGCGTCCTTTTGCTGTACCGGGTACCTGCACGCCCTCCTTGTACCAGAAATCACTGAGATGGTTTTGCCGGAGGATGGACCAGGCTCAGATCCTGCCTCGGAGGCGAGGACGGCGCTCCTCCGTTTCCCCCGTGCCTCAGAGGGAGCGGCCGAGACGGAGGAACCACGACCCCCTCGGCCTCTGGCTCGCCCCGCGTCGGCACGCCGCCCCGACACCGTTTGCTAACGCAGGGCAATTATTATTAATTGCCACCCGCTCTGCGGGACAAGACGCAGGTGAGCGGCAAGTCTGGTGTAAAAACAAGCTGCAAGATCAAAAAAGAATTAAGAAAAAAAAAATAAAAAAGGGGGGGCTGACTTTCCTCTTAGGGGTGCGCAGAGAGAAAAAAAGAGGAATGCAACTGGAAATGCAGCTCCAGCTCCCTATTGCTTCGGAGCCTGCCTTCGCACCGCTGCCGTCTCGCGCCGACGGAGGCGAGCGTCGCCGTGGGAAAGCCCGGCGCGGGCGGGACCCGCCTCGCGGCGCGACGGCACGGGGGGAACCGCCTGCCCGCCCGGGGAGCGCCGGGGGCTTGGGTCGGCGTCGTGCAAAGGCAGTCGCCCGCTGAGCCCGGGATGCGAGGTAGCGGAGGGGCGGCCGGCCCGGCAAGGAGCGTTCCCAGATTATTTGGTGTTTGACCGGCTGGTGGGGGAGGAGGAGCCTTCCTTGGCTGAACCGGAGCAGAAGGGGGACTCGACGCCTGGGGAAGCAGCACCCGGCACCCTGGAGGGATGTAAGGGGCAGGATGGGGGCTTTATTTCATTTTTTCTCTCCTCCCCTCTGTTGCTTTCATCCAGAAATTCTGCCTGGAAATCTGACACAACTGAGCCGAAAGAGAGCCCGTGTAACCTGGCTTCTTGCCGGAGGCTGCTCTGCCCTCCGAAGGGAGAAACCCCAGCTCCGCAGGGAGGAAACGGGATTCCCAGCTCTGCCGTGCCCCGGGGACGGAGCCACCTTCCAGGGCAGGCGATGGCCGGCGGCAGCAAGCGTTGTCCCTGGGATGCTGGGGCAGGAGCCGGCACGGACGGCCGACCTCTGGGCACTGCCTGGGGTGTGCCCTCCACCTCCGTGTGCCACGCCGCGTGTCAGGCACGGCGGAGACACGGATGCCCCTGGGACGGCTTTGGCCCCGAGGCTGGAGGCTCAGGGAGGGCTCGGGGGTTTAGCCGAGGTCCTCCCTCACCCCTCGCTGCCTCCAGGCAGCCCGGCCGCAGGCCCACTGCGACCCGCCGGCGGCCACCACATCGCCCTGCCCAGCACCGCCCAAGGTGCACCGTCCCCAAATGTCACCGCAGGGTGCCAGCGCCGGCGGGGAAGCGAACCCCGAGGTGCCTCCGGCACAGCTCCCACAGCGGCATCGCCCCCGCAGAGAGCGCCGACGCCGGGACTCGCCGGGGAGCCGCGGTCCCTGAGGACGGGCGGCCGCGGGGGCACGGCCGGGGGGGTCCGTCGGGGCGGGGGGGGGCTCACATGATGGTGCATCGGTTCCTGCGCAGGGCGCCCTGGAAGCGGATGGTGGTGTGGACGTGCTTGCAGCGGGCGCAGCCCACGCTCTTCAGGAGCTCGCTGAAGAGCAGCAGGATGTGCCAGTTGTACTTGGCCGAGCACTCGATGTAGCCGCACTTCCACGTCTTCTTCACCAGGTTGGAGACGTTCCAGCGCGGGATCACCCGGCCCCGCTGCAGGTCCCGCTTGTTGCCCACGATGATGATGGGCGTCTCTGAAGTGCCGATGACCCTGGGGGGGGGGCGGGCGGTGAGGAAGGGCAGAAGGGGAGGGGGCACAGCGCGATGATGGACCGGCCTGCGGACCCCAACCCATCCCAAACCGGCACTTGGCTTTGGCTCGCCAAGAGGGACGTGCCTCCTCTTGGCCTGTCCCTCGTCCCTCTTTGTGGCCACTCACCCGGCGTGCCAGCCCCCGTTGCTGTCCCGGGATGGCTGCCCTCGCCCGCAGGGGATACCTGCCCGGGGCCCCGCTCCTGCCCTCAGGTCCCGTTTCGCCTTTGCTTTCGGGCTCCCAGCCCTGCAAAGGGGCTTTGCCCCGGTCTCTAACACCTCATCCCTGATGCCGGGAGCAGGGGAGCGCTGGGGCGAGCCGTGCCGCCCCGCCGGCAGCTGCGGGGGGACGCACCCACCGGCGACGTGGTCCCTACCTCGTTTCCAGGATCTGCTGGCGGATGGTTTTGATGTACTCGAAGCTGTCAAAGCAACAGATGTCATAGACCAGGATGTAGGCATGGACGCTCCGGAGGCCCCTGCAACACACGTCCGCCCACTCCTGCAAGGTGCAGAGAGGGATCAATCCTGGCTCAGCCCCGCCGCTGTGCCCAGGGCTGCCCCGCGCTGCGCCGGGGCTGGGCACGTCAGGGAGGCTGCTGACGCCGGCGGGTTTGCAGGGGAAACCTCTCTGCGGGCTCCGTCGCCCGGGGATTTTGCAGGCACCCGGGGCTCCTGGCCGGAAGCGCTCCCCCAGCCCCCCGGGGGCTGCACGCCCTCCGGCCCCGACACCCAGCGCCCAGCTCACCTCTGCTTGCCCCGACCCGTCCCTGCGACAGCTGCGCCTGTCCCCATCTCCAGAGATCCCTTATCCCCCCGGCTAACCCAGAGGAGAGAGAACGGGATCTGTCCGTCCCAGTTCCTCTAATCTGTCCTCCCAATTCCGGCTAACGCGCGGCGGTCCGCAGGTTGAGTGCAGCCCTTTGCCCTGGATGTAAAAGCTTCACCCTCCAGAGCTGCTAATTAGGCGTGTTAATCGGGGATGCATGCTGGTTTTCGAGCAGGGCGGGTGAGGAGGATGCTGAGGGCTGAGCGGGGCTCAGCCCGGCCCCGGCAGCTCCATGGGTCACGGGGGGAAGGTGACGGCAGGGGTCTCTGGGGGGACGTGGGGACAGGAGAGGAGCAGCGGCTGCTCGGGAGGGAGGTCTGCGAGAGTGAGATCGGGGCTGAGGCAGTCTTTGGTGGCCTCTCCACAGCCGAAAGCTGTAAGAAATACATGTTTTTAGGAAAGCTTTCAGTTTCCAGGAATAACAGGGGTTTTTTTTCCACGCTATAGGAGTGAAAATCCGCCCCACTTCCAGCCCCTTTGCCAGCCCAGCAGCGGTACCGGGGAATGGCAGCCCAGGCAGGCAGCACCGCAAACCCTCCTGAGTGCGACCGGAGAGGAGAAAGATGCACCAAGGAGGAAAAGCGTCACTTCTCCCCGAGAAAACCCCTTTAGCACCGTGAATCACTCCTTTTTGAATTTATCAGTGGGATGGGGGAAAACGAGAAGACCTAGGACCGAACAAAACTGAGGGATGGAAAGTTTCGGGGTGCGGGCTGGTCTCCGTCGCAGACGGCAGCGCGGGAAGGAGGTGACGTGTAGCTCCGCGGTAGCGGAGAGCTGCAGGCGGACGAAGCGGCAGTGTCTCAGGTTACTCTGAGTCCTGATACACCTGGGAGATTAGGGAATTGCAGCTATTTCACCACGCTGGGGTGCAGCTTGCTCCAGCGCCGTGACGTCGGGATGGTTTTCCCGGCACGCGGCAGGTTTCCTGGGATGCTCAGGGCTGGAGGAGGGTCGCGCTGCGCATCCTGCCCGGCCCCGTGCGGGAGCAGGATGTTGGGGAGCCACCGTCTCCCGCTCCTCTCCTAGGACGTTGCCGCAGGGACGCTGCTCCGGGGCCACGGAGCAGAGCCCAGCGCTGCTCCCCAGCAGACAGAGCCGTGTCCCCCACCGCGGTCCTCTCCTCTCCCCTTGGAGCCGTCCCTCTGACCACCCTCTCTTCCCTGGAAACCTCCATCTGTTCCCACCAGCCGCCTCCTCCTGAGCGCAGCGAGGCAGGGAGTTAATCGAGTATGTTAGCGGCGGCTGCCGTGTCAATAAATCACCCTTTGCTATTTCGGGCCGTCTCTCGCACTGACCTTTCGTTCCCTGCACACGACGATTAATTTTTAAACCTCCTCCTCGGCCCCGGAGCGCTCACTTCGCCTCCTGCCCGACGGCGCAGGGGACACTTGGAGCACTACAAGGCCCCTATAACCCCGTCCCCGTCGCACACGGGTGCAACGTAATTATGTTGATTAAAAATACCAGAGCGCCCAGCTCCCACGGGGGTGCCCCCGCCGGCGGCATTGCTCTCCGGCGCGGCTGCGGCCGCGGCTGGGCACCTCCGGCTCCCTTCCCTGCAGCTGGACGGGGCCGTGGGCATCGCCAGAGCCACAGTCCTCGGGGGGGGACGCCGTCCCTCCCACGTTTGCCATCATTTTAGGTGAAAAAGCTTTAAAAGACACTTTATCCTGGGCCTGCTCAGCCAGTAGCCATGAGGACGCGATCCCTCGCACTGGCTTTCGGCAAGCAGACCCCGACGTGGAGGGAAAAGCATCCTCTGAAGAGGAGGAACCGGGACCCCACAGGCTTATACAGCAGCGAAACCCCACTGAGGTGACCGGAGACCCCCCAGCGTGGAGGTCCCATCGCACCCTACCTGCAGGGTGTTGACGGGGAAGGCGGTGATGGGGGGGAAGTCCATGATCTGCAGGTCGTGGACGTGGCCGTTCATGACGACGGCGGGCAGGTAGACGCGACGGGCCGTGGTGGGCACGCAGACCTCGCTGAACTCGTTGTAGAGGAACTGCCGGACTATGGCGCTCTTGCCCACGCCCTGGGCTCCCAGCACGGCGATCTTGAACGTTGCCACCATGCCGTCGCGCGCCGGCCGCTGCCCCGGTGCTGCCCCTGCGGTGCCGAGGCTGCATATTCCCACGCAGGGGGTCTCAGCCCCATTCAGGATGCATTTCCCCTCCGGGACAGCCCGTCACTGCAAGGCCAAGGAGAAGCTGATCAGGTCCTAGAGACATCCTGGCAGATCCCACTATTGCTTCAGGTGATATTTTTCCAAGGAGGACCCGTGGAAAAGGGTTATGTCTGTCCTCAGGGAGCAGGAGCATCCCCCAGGGCTGGGCAATGTCCCAGCGGGGGCTTCGGCACTGTGAGACCTCAGGATTCCCCTCGGAGGGTCCCACCCTGCAGAGCCAAGGAAAGCCAGGACTTGAGAACCTTCCCAGGAAGGTTCTCACAGGCACATTCAGCCCTTTCGGTACCGGAGCAAGGAAACCTCGGGGAAAGGGGCTGTCTGCAGCTCAGGGTTTGCCCAGCCCTGGCAGCAGCGGGGTCCCGGGCTGCGCTGGGGACTTGTCCCATAGCACCCATGGGGACCGTTGCCGGCTGCTCCATCCCAGCGCTGCCCCAAGCCGGGAAATCCATCTTCCCTCTGCTTGGACAGCCAGAATTGCCTTTTGCTGGGGCGGGGGGGGAGATTGCTCTGCTCCTGCGAGTGACAGCTTTAATGTTTAATTTCAGGCTCTGAGCGGTTTGGCAATTAACTTGATGGAGGCTAATTTCCGAGGCAGCTGACAGGGTGAGCCCACAAGCCGCTGGCACACATGCTGAGGGGCAGGGCCATGCGTGTGGGGGGACACGGGGCGATAACCCACACACCAGGATGCGGGAGCTGAGTCCGAGGAGCCCAAAGGCACGCTGGCACCGGGTTCCCAACCAGGAGCTGCGATGGAAACAGCAAGGGTGAGGGGCTGGGTCCCACTTTTGCTCGCTGCCATCACTAGGAAGCAGCTTGTGCTTTGTCCCAAACTGTTTTGTGATGCTCTGGTGTTTTCCCTGAAAACCATCCCCAAAGCACAGGGCAGCGGGCCCTGATCTGGCAGAAAGCAGCAGGTTCCAACCACCCCATCCTGCCTGTTTGATAGGGGTTATCTGCCCCAGGGAGAGCCCGGCCGTGGAGGTTCCCGCTGCTGGGTGCTGGGGACGCCGGGCTTCCCGCGGTGCCCAAGCTGGGCCACGGCTCACACCATCGTCGCCCTCCTCGCACCGGGGCTGGGGGTTGGTAGGGCCTGATCCAGGTGGTTTTGCGCCCAGGGCTGGGGACCGTGGCACGCTGTGCTGCCAGGACGGTGCCCTGGGGTGCTGACTGCCCTCGGGGACCCGCTCGCCCCAGCTCGGGCAGCGGGAATGTTTCCATGCCGCATGCAGGGAAACGAGGGGTGCAGCAGCCCCCAGGCCCGGCCCTGCCGAGGCCTTTTTCCACCAGCGGAAAGCACTGTCATTGCAGGTCCGGGTGGTCACTCTGCTGCGGGGGCAACCCCGTCCCCACAAACCCTTCCTCCTCGCAGAACCAACCCCAGCTCCTCTGTGGGGCCAGAGGGTGACGGAGCGACATGGCCAGAGACCCAGCACCCGTGGGGCTGCCCTGAGCTATGGAGTGCACCGAGCCCTGCCGTGCCACCCCAAAATCTCCGTCAGTCTCTGGGCTGGCACACGGGGGTCATGCATGGGGAAAGCTGGATCATGGGCCCCAGAAAGTGGCCTTGCACCCCAAAGCATCGGAGGCTGACCCGACGGTCCCCGGCCCCGCGAGCAGCTCACGCTGGCGTGCCACCGTGGGAAACTGAGGCGCAGAGTGAGGATGCAGCCGGGGCAGCCCCACGGCGGGGGAGCAGAGTGGGGGGCAGCCGGGGGGGCCCCAGGCGTTGGGTGCAAGGCTGGGCTCAGTGCGTTGCAGGGCCGGGCGGAGGGTCGCAGGGTGCTACCGGGAAAGGTGTCCCGGGCCCCGGCGTGACCGTGGGCACCCGCCACCCCACGACGCCGGGGGCAGCCGGAGGAGCAACCCCTGAGCCCCGCGGGGGGGCGGCAGCACCCCGCACCCGCAGCCCGCAGCCCGCCCGGGGGATGCTCTGGCTGCGGCGGGCAGCGCAGCACCCCCGGCACCGGCCCGGGGCGGGTGCTGGGGCTGGAGGAGGTCGGGGGATGCGGGAGGGAACACCCGCACCCCCCCAGGCTGGCGGGGCGGGCGGGGGAGCGGCGGGCGCTCAACTTTGGCTGGGAGACACGCACCCCCCCGCCCCGCTGCCCCGGCCCTGCCCAGCAGCAACTTCGCCCCCCGGCCCCCCCTTCCCGGCGGGGTCCCCCTTACCTCGCAGCGGCGGCCCGGCGGGCGGCGGAGCCATGCGGCGAGCCCGGTGCGGGGCGGGCGGCCCCGCTGCAGAGCCCCGGCCCGGCCCGGCCCGGCCCCCCCGGCGCGGCGCTACCGAGGGGCCGGGCGGCGGCGGGGGGCACCGGGGGGCAGGCGGCGGCCGGGGAGGCAGGCAGGCAGGCGGGCAGGGCTCCGGCAGGGCTCAGGCAGGCAGCGCCCGGAGGCGGGGGGATGGAGGCAGTGCCCGGGGATGGATGCAGGGGATGCCCGGGCGGGCAGGCAGACAGCGCTCGGGCAGGGATGCAGGCAGCGATGCTCGGGAGCGATGCAGGCAGTGCCCGGGGAGGGAAGGAGGCTCTGGCCAGGCGGGGACGCAGGGGATACCGGGGGGGGGGATGCAGGCAGCGCCCAGGCAGGGAAGGAGGCAGCGGCCGGGAGAGGAGGCAGGGAATGCCCAGAGGGAGTCGCGGGAAGCCAGGAGGGACACCGGCGTCTCCCGGGGCTCCGGGGAGGTGCCGATGGGGAAAGACCCTCCCCTGTCCCCCCCGCAGTGTGCCGGCTGCAGCCCCGTCACCCTTTCTCTCCCCCGCGCCCAGCAGCATCTGTGCCCTCATGCCCACTCCCTCATGCCCACCCCGTGGGAGCCCCCCGAGGCCGGAGTCCTCGGGGCAGGCGGGCAGGTCCCCCCGCAGCCCCTTTCCTCCCCTGACACCGCTGCTCGGAGTGCTGTCAGGCACACTTCGCCTCCTTGCCTGCCACCCCTGGTCCAGCTGGCAGGGCTGGGGGCTTCTCTGTGCCCGCTGTCACCAAGGGCTGCTCCCAGTCCAGGGTGGTGCCAGGCCCCACCGAGGGAGGGACAGCCCTGACAGTATCTTCATTTTTGGGATACCCCACACTAAGCATTTACCTGCACGCTGGAGAGCGAGGAAGATGCTGGTTGCACCTCTGAGGAGCGTGGTCCAGGCCCCCACACCTCCCTGCTCCTCGAAGCAGACTCTGAACCCTGCTCCAGCTCACCGTGACACCGGTGAGCACTGGGGTGTTCCTGTGGGTCTGGCTGTGATCACACAGGCTTGGCTGAGCCCGAACACCGGCCACGGCATGGCTGGGCTCCCCCCAGCCTCGTCAGCACCTTTGGCCAGGAAAAACATCATCTCCAGGGGCTCCTCTCCAGGGTGAGGAGAGGGTACAGGTGGAAACACATTGCCATACCCTTCCTGGGGGAAAAGGGGATGGCAGGCACAGCCCCAACGGCTTGGGGGGACACGGCACAGCCTTTGTGCCGCTCTGCACCAAGGCTGGGGCTGAGATCAGCGGCAGGCAAATGGAGTCAGAACCCCTTTTCCATGTCTCACATCACACCCAGGATTTCAGAGATTTGGGGCTTATTTCCCTGCAGAGCTGCCTGATGCTCGCAGCTAGGGAAATATTTAGGTGTCCCTGGGGGTTATCACCAGCCCTAGATGCTGCTTTTCTTCTACAGCCCCCCAGCATCGCCATACCACAGCCCCGAGCCCTGCAATATTTCTGGGAGAGGGCAGGGATCGCGGCTGCATGTGCATCTCCCGCACAATTGAGGCTCCAGCCTCGGGGCTATTTTTAGCAGTCCCCTCCGAGATGCTCTTCACTTGCAGTTTTATTTGTGAAATTTAATATGCAAGGTGTGGGGGGGGAAGCAGGGCTGGATCCTGGTGCGTCCCCGCTGGCCGGGAGGCTTATCCCAGCCTCAGCGACAGGAGACCTAAAATCATCTGTCAAAGAGCTGCCGCGTCCTGGCACGCGGGCGGCTGCAGCAACAGGCAGGGCTGACGGCTCGGGGGGCTGCGGTCAGCCCCTGCCTCTGCCACAGCCTCCAAAATCCTCGGGTGAGTCCCTGCCTCTCCCCATGTGGCACTGTGGGCTCGGAGACCTGTCACCCAACAGCATGGAGCAGGATGCGTGCGAGGCTGGCAGGAGCAGCAGGGATTTTGGGGAGCCCAGCCAACATCGAGGAGGAACCTTGGAGGTCCCTGCCCCACGGCGTGGGCCTCAGGAATGGGGAAGGCTGTGGGGACAATACACCCCCATGGCAGCTCCCAGCCCAGGGAGCATCACCTGTGGCCCCCGAGCTCCCAGCACCTGAAGGTAACGATGGTAATGAAGCAAACCCAGTTTGCAAGGTACAGCATGGTCCAGGGTTGGTGTGCCCCATTTACGGGGCACGAGCGTGCCTGCAAATCCAGAGCATCAGGAAAGACCAATTTCTCCCCAAGGAGCTCCTGCCAGAATGGGGAGGGAGGGAAGGAGAAACCTTTCCCTTTGCCAGGGGACATGAAGGGGACAGCGGCCGACATGGCCGAACCCTCAGCATCTTACAGCAGCTTTTGCTCCTGTTGGGCCAAATGCTGCCTCAGGCTCACCCCAAGCATCATGGCAGGAGCAGACCCGCAGCAAGGAAGTCCATCCCATCCCATCCCATCCCATCCCATCCCATCCCATCCCATCCCATCCCATCCCATCCCATCCCATCGATGCATGAAGGGACATGACTGCCACCAGCCATACACCATCTTTGAACACAAAACCATGCCCGTGCAGAGCATCGTGGGCGCATACGGCACCTGCCATCCCAGGTCCTCGGAGGGGGGAAGTTACCTAATCTCCGAGTGCTGCCAAGCCAAGGCTGGGCAGGGGCGAGGGAAGGAGTTGCTCTGCTCGAGCGCCGTACCTCCTGAACCTGCTGCTTGTGTTGTTGCATTTCTGGCCACTTCAAGGGCTGTTGGGGGCTGCCTGAGCTCGGCTCTGGCCCGGTACAGAAGTTGTACAGCCCAACCCACCCTGCCCAAGACAGGACCAGCGATGGCAAAGCCCTCTGAAAAAGTAAGCGCCAGCCGGGAGCAATCCAAACGCATCACCGACCCACAGGACTTCATCATTTCACCGCAGGGAAAGCAGGTCCTGCTACACACAGCCCCCCTGGGGCCCAGAAAGTGCTACATGAGGACATCCATCTTCCGCTCCTCACCAGAGACCGTCCGTGCCCAGGCGCCCATGCTCCCTGCGAGCCGGGGCCCTTTTCCTGCCGCTCTCCCAGACGAGAGGAGAGCGGCACCCGGAGGCAGAGGACCGAGGATCCTCGCTCCCTCCCGGCCTTGCAAGCCCCTCCACCGTGGAAAAGCGGTGGCTGGTGAAAAGAGGACGAAAGGCTCCTGGTGAGCAAACAGCCTCCTTCCCAGCAAATCCAGCCTTCAGCCCTGCCTGCGCCCATGGGCAGGGCCAAAAGCAGGGGAATGGGATCCCCTCCCCAGCCCCACAAAGCCACACACAGCCGCAGCGTCGTGGAAATGAGTTTATTGACACGGACGGCAGGCAAAGCCTGAAGAGCAACACAACTATGCGGCGAACACTCGAACGAGCGGGGCGGCGGGAGAGGAGGGCGAAACGCCACCGACCGAGCCCAGGCTCTGCCCTGCAAGAGAAGGGGGTGCTCAGCAACCCCTCCCCGCCTCGAAGCTACAGCGGCCGTTTAGCAGGGGACGCGTGTTTGTTCCTGACCCTCTACCATCTCCTCCCTGCCCCGACACAGCATCGCACTCAGTGCCACTCATGCTTCCTTAATTGCTCTATTAATGATTTTCGCAGCACACCCGCAGGGCTTGGCTCAAATCACCTCCCAGCAGACCTGGGCAGGCCTCAAGGGCTGGTTTGCTTCCAGCTCTGCCCCACTTTTTCCCCAGCCAGAGCACAGGGGTTTCTACACAGGGACACCACCTTCCTTGGGGTCCTGCAGCCCCCATGCCCTGCTGGAGTCTCTTCCAGGGCACTGTGACCTTTTCCCAGCACCGGCTTCTTGGCTGTATACAGTGCCAAAGCCCTGACAAACCATCTCCCACCGTAAAACATTTACTGACTTCGAATGTGGCATCTAAAAAGACAACATGGGGGTTGCTATGCGCAAGAGCTTTGCTCGCTGGGGAGAAGATGGCATCAAAGCATGCTGGGGAGGGCGAAGGCATTCCAGTTAGTGGCTTGCTTTAAGCAGGACAAGCTATGGATGGAGCAAGGACATGCACAAGGCTTTGCTTTCACTGCTGTTGCTGCAGCACATAGTGGTTGCAATGTGGTGAGTCCACAGCCATGGACTGAAAGGGAAGCAGTCCTGGCCCTAAGGACAGGTCGGAAGAGAGAGGCCAGGGCATGGGGCTGCTTGGGACAGGGAGTGAGAGCAGGAACCTGACGGGCCCGTGTTACCATGTGCCTCTGGGCACAGAGCGCCAAGCTGCAAATGGAAGAAACACTTCCACAGCCTGCCTGACTCTCAGCCCAGCCCGGACCTGAAGCCCCCAGGGAGGCAGGGTGCAAACACCCCCAAGCCCAAACCATCCCCCATCATGCCACAGCCTGGGTTTGGGGGGACAGCACGGGAACAGGGAGAGCCGCGCCGCTCCCCATGGCACACCGGGACACTGCCAGCAGCGGCCCCTCTCCGTAGGGGCACGGCTGACGCCCGCAGCCCCGGTGGGGAAGCAGCACTGCCATGTTCGGATTTACCACCACGAGCCTCGGGGATTGCCGGGGTTAGCGCAGCGCCGGGTGAGGGTGGCACAGCTCAGGGGATGGCCGAGAAGGCAGTTTGGCCATAGCAGGCACAGAAAGAACATGAAGAAGGGCTACGGATGGGTGAGGATGCAGAGATCATACCTGGAGCTCTGGCAAGAGCCTTTCGCTCTAAAAGCGGGCTCGTTTCCTTCATTTCATTCACCACTGTCCCATTACCAATCTAGGTCTGCAGCTCCTCCCCATGCAAAAGCAGCCTCACTTCTCAAATCAGCAGCTAATGAGCCAGGGAGATGGCTGGAGTGAAAACACACCATCAAAAGCAGTGCTGAGTCTGCCAGCACAAGTGTAATAAAAAACCCCCTCTCTTTAGGGCTCCATCCGCCTCCACGGACTGAACTGATGGCTCTGTTCCTAGTTCCCCGAGGCCGTGTTCACCCTGCTAAAGCCCAACGTCCCTGCAGGGCTCCCAATACTTCCTTGGAATCGCTTTCCCTTTAAGCCAATTACAATAGAAAAAACTCAAAAAAATGTATAAAAATATAAAATAAAGTGCAGTGTTATGTTTTCGACACTTTTGCCTTGTTTTAATGAGCCGACGTGTGGTTTTTGCTTGGTTTTTTTTTTTCAGTGAGCGGTATTTTACAAAATCGTAACTATGCCTAAAGCCATTTAGAAAACACTGAACATTGGCACAAAATGGAGAAGCCCACAAGGACGGACAACGAGTGAGGGGCGAGGGGGACACAGGAGAAATCGAAGCAGTGGTTACAAACTCCATGGACACTAAAAATATCAAAGGGGTTTGTTCCCTATCATCGTTAGCACGTGGATACTAATTGCTACCTTGTTTAATCAGTGCCTTTGACTGAAATCCTACACATGAATACAGCTGCTTCCAGTTAAGAGTGCTTTTCCCCACACCAGTGGTGAAGGAGGATCTGGGGACCCTTTTCTCCCCCCTCCTTCTGCAGGGTGAGGCACAGGCTGATCTCCTGTTAGTTTTTCAAGATGGCATCGTAGGCCTGGTAGATGTACTGGGACACTTCGGGAGCTCGGCATTTCAGGGAGAGCTGCGGAGAAGAGAGGAGAGGTTAGCGGCGCTGCAAAGGAAGGCAGGAGCCTTCCTACCATCTCCACGAAGGCAACTGGAAATGTCTGACCTGCAGCATGGGTTGGGCAGCATGGTTGATGACAGTTGCTCAGAATATTTCTCCTGGGTACTGCTTTCTTCGTCACCAACACCAAACTGTCTTTTCAGAGCTTGCTACAAGCAGGAGGAGGTACATGAAAGCAAACTCCCACTGTGAGTTCCCAAATTCCTTCACAAATGTAGGTGCCTCTGCAGGCATGAAGGAAGGGGACATTGCCCCAGACTGAGACAAGGGACTTGCTCGCCCTCATGGTGTAAATCCCAGCGCTGAACCTGGGGACATCTAATGATTTGCTGCTCAGTCCCGACAGACACAAACTTGGCTGTCACCCCTCTCTAAAGGAAGGAGCAGGCTGAGACCAGGCTTGCGGCATCAATCCTTGTGCAAACACTTTAAATCACCTTCCAACACTCACTTTCACCCCACGGGTCCTCAAACTGTGGATTTTTCTTGAAAATCCTGGAACAGCTTCCAACAGGAGATAAATCCTCTAATATCAGGATGCTGAGACACACAGGTCCTCAGAAGGGGAGCAAAGGCAACGAGAATAGCTACGGGAGTGCATGATGCAGGACAGAGCGCACCTTCCCACCAGCCGTAGGCTGATGTCAGCGCAAGGCCAAAGAGCATCTGACATCCAGACAGCCGGTCTCCACCGCAGGAACGCAGCAGGGCATAAATTTCTCCTTGTTTATGAGAGGGGGAAGGGCATCCTGGCAGCGCTTCCTCGCTAATGTCTCTTGGCTTTATCTCTGGGTAACCTTGGCAAGTAACTGCTCATTGCTGAGTGGGCATTATCCCAGCTCACTGGTAACAGAGCAGTGTAATTCTGTTGTTTCTTAGTTTTTCCCAGTTCAGTGGGCATTCCCAACTCCCTCCCCCAAGTCAAATTAACAGGATCTCCCCCAAAACAAGCACATTAGGCAAAGCAGGGAGAAATCGCTCCACGTCCGACATCTCACCGTGTAGTTTGGGTTCCCCGGCTGAATGCGAAGCTCGGCCAAGATCCAGATGCCGTTGGTGAGTTTCAGAGACTGATAGAGCATGTCCTGGCCCTCCACGTTCCTCTTGGCGATGGTGTAGACGTTGTTGTTCTGCAGTTTGCTGGAGACTGTGTCTTCAGAGAGAAGGAAGAAAACCACATCTGTTAATTCGGATTCATCATCTGCGGACACAAGAGAGCCCAGAGGAGCGCTCCCAGGATGCAAGCACACAGGGAAATCCTGATTTCCGCCCCAGAGTTTCCCCAGGGGACAGGAGCAGACATGACACAAGGAGAAAAAATTCCAATTTGCTTCCATGGACCCACCTCATTCCTTTCAGGCTGTGATCCACTTGTGAAGTATTTGCCAGTCTTGCAGGACTTTCACCGACTGCTCACTGTCCTAGGTCATTCAGGACTTACTGCCTTTATCAAGGCAAGACTCTGTAGCTCAGAGGGTGAGAGGACTCTGCTCTATCTATAACCCCAAAGGAGCCCCAGGCAGGCTAACCCGGAGGCCACCAAAAGTCAGAAGATGAAGGCGGAGAAGAACAAAGATCACTGCCTGAGGCTCGCTCGGGTGCCTGGCTCTGAGGTCCTGCTGCAACCACGACAGCTCCCTCCTGCTTTCCCCCCTCACGCACAGACACTTCTGGCCAAACCAATGTCTTACAAGGCAGTAAAAATCCCTTTTTTTTTTTTTGTAAACAATCACTTGAAAGGGTAAAAACCCCATAGGCATCTGGCTCTAAACATCATAGGGCTGCGATACAGTTTTCACACACTGTATAACCTCAGCGCTCGCAGAAGATGTGCCATTTCACCTGAAGACCTGTCTGCACGTAACGACGACAGGCATTATTTCTAAGGGACCTTTCAGAGAAACAAGAAGAGAAGCAAATGTGCAGAACACAAAGACCCAAACCAGCAGCCTCTGGGTGCCAAGGGGTTTCACAGCACAGAGCAGGGAAAACCTCAGCCTTTGGATGCCAGTGAAAGGGGCACATTCCCACTTTGGGTGGAAGGCTCAGGGAGGACGACTCCACACCTGATAAGCCTCACCCATTTATTAAATTCCCATTTATGGTGCCCAACAGGAGAAATGTAACCCCTTCAACCTCTCTGCCCAGGCCAGGAAGAACACTATGTCTATGCTACACCATTATCAGCAACTCGGGCACTTTTGACAGAAAGCAAGGGAGAGAAGTGGCCTTAAACCAATTTGCACTGAAAGCCAAGAGACTGGGAACGTGGGATCCATTTCAAGGAGCGTGAGGAACAGGACAGCAGCAGAGAAGTGGCACAAAGCAACCGTGCAGCTCTAAGCCGTCCCTGCACCTAAACACCGAGATCTGCCAGCATCAGTGCCAGATTTGAGAACGGAAACAAGTCTGTGCTGGTGCACAGAGGGATTAGAGAGGGACAGCTGAGTCTGTTCATGCACCAGGGAATGGTAGAAGCAGGAAAGAAAGGGCCCCCCAAATGCACACACTGATGCAGAGACCTGGACCCGCTGCCTTTCCCTGGAGCAGCACTGATGACCAGAGCTGTGGAGCAGCTCCACGGGCAGCCCGGACCCTTCGCCCGCGGCTGGGCTGAACCCCCTCGCTGCCCAGGCTTCAGAGCGGCTGCGTGCAGGTCGAGGAGGGTTCAGGCATCCAGCTACCCAGAAGCGCTCAGATTTAGGTTTCCTCTCTTCCCCAGTTACTATGGAAACTGGCAGATATAAGGAACTAATGAGATCCTCTGCTTAAAAGCCCTCATTCCCTCTGTCTCCTCCTCCCACCTCTATTCCTCCTCTGTACAATTAGGGATTAGGGATTAGGGAAACGGGCAATGCAGAGCAGTCCCCCGTGCGGAGAGTGTGGCTGGGAGACCCCCATGCTGGAGGGACGTCACCCACCAGGGACAAAACCCAAACCCCCACCTCCTCATGCCCACCCAGCAGCGAGAGCAGCCTCCAGGGCTTTGTGAAGGCACGGTGTTCAAACACGAGCGCCGGCTTAGAGAACGCATCACTGTTTGCAAGGGATGTTGGTCTGAAATGTGATTTTGTTTGTCCACTTTTAACAGGCCGAGGTTAAACCTCACTGGTCTGAGGCCCCTCTGGACATGTATGCTGGAAGTGGAACTGCTGGCAAGGGATTATGACTTCCTCCAGCAACCTTTACTCCTGCTGGGACCCTCCGCCCGGGAATGCTGTCAGAGCAAAGGCATTCCCTGGGAAGCGTGGGTGCAGGGTCAGAAGCAAGGCTGCAACGGGAAGCTGTAATTTGGGCAGCTGTGGGGCTGCGACCCCACCACGCGGTGTGACGGCAGAGGAGGGGAGCGCTCCTGCCGCCCGGGGAGCCGCGCTTTGGAGGAGCGGCGGGCGAGATGGGGCCGCAGAGCAGCTGCTCTTACGCCAAGGCCTTCAACCGTGTGATGGCACACACATGGTTGTTTAAACATTTAAACAGCCGCTGCCACGGCTGGGGAGGCAGATTTTCATGTAGGGATGTGCTTGTAGGGGGTACAGGGAGGGAAACTGAGGCAGGGCAAACTCCTAGGGAAGTCTGTTTTCCACCTCCCTGTCTGACCTCAGTTACCCTCTGAAGAGCGCAAGAAACCCTACAAAACATATGCTGTCTCAGCCAGACACCCGGAGCGATTGTGAGCAGGCTGGAATGCTGATGCTCAGCTTGCCCGACTCCTCCTGCCCCCTCTCTCTGCACAGATTTGGGGACTGGTGAGAGCCCACCCCTTCTCCCCTCTCCTCACAGGTAGCAGCTCCCATCCCTCTTGTGTTGCCGAGTGTCAGGATTTTGGATTTTGAGTTGCTTAGCAACAGTGCTAGGCTGTGCCTGGCTGAAGGCAGGGCCACTAATGCCATGTGACAGCACAACCTATAAGAAAAAAGACAAAAAGGCAGATACTTGCTGGGAGCAGAGAGCTGAGCCCAGCCCTGAACGGGACCGCTGGTTTCCGAGCGAGAGCGCAGCACCCAGCGAAGCCCTGGCTAGTGCCCGGAGCAGGCAGGAGGAGGGCTGAGCCATGCTGCCTGGGCAGGCGTCTCCCCGCACGTGCTGCAAACCAGAGCCACCCGAGTCCTTCTGCAAGATGGCACAGTCTACATCTGACCTTGCTAAGCAACTTTCCGTAGGGCTTTTTCTTTTGGCTCAATGCTTATTCTCAAAATCCTCTTCAAGCACAATGTAAGGATACAGAAAGATTTCCCCATCATCAAGGCCAGGGAAGCCTCTGACATCAACTCAACTCTGAACAATGGACTTTTGTTTGTGGAGTTTGTTTGTTTTGCTTTTCTTTTGCTTTTTACATAGAATTCTTTACCCTACCTCAGTCCAACAACTAAATAGCACACATGGAAAGACAGGCATGCAGGGATAAACAGCCGGACAAGGTCTCCTCCCTTGCACTGAAGTTATCCAATTCTTTTCAACAGCACTCTCCTTCTGGGTAAAGCAAAGGACATGCTTAAATCTTCTACCTGTGCAGCTTAATAATTCCACTCCCAAACTCAAACAGGCAAAATGACCAACTGGCAACAACAGGAGTTTTCATAAAGGACACGCAGAACTCAGAATCAACACCAACAACATACCTTTTCTGAACTTGGACCTTCATGGCATTTTGCAGTGAGCACTGGATATCAGGAAGTAAAATTTAATCCCTGTATTTTATGCTGTGATAGCTGAAAACATCCCCACACCATTTCTTGTAACACCTGAATGGTTCTGAGCACCCAGCCAAGAACTGCATTCAAATACCAAATGCATGTGCAGACTTGGATGCAGTGGGGAGGCACTTTGGTCAATATTATGACAGTACATTCATTTCCAAGACATGTAATAAGCATGGGTTCTATAATTTAATAAATGATCACGTTACTAGATTTGCACATACGGGAAAAAACCTTACCAGGGAAGCTTGCATATGGTTGTGTCCCAGGTTGTTCCAGCAAGAAAATTCAATTTCTCTTTGTTCTAGCATCAGCAAATTACTCATGGGAAAAAACAAAGTGACCACTGCATACCAATAAAGCCATATTCAACTCCAAACGCTACAGCTGTCGTTTCACAACGAATTGTGGACCAGTCACAAGCAAGCAAAACCAAAGTTCCTAGAACTGCTGGACAGCACAGAAACTAATTGCCTCCTGTTTAATGGCGTTCAATCTCCATGGGCAAGTCAGCTTGTCCACTTTCACTCTGTGGATTTGAGTAAGCAGAATTTAAAAAAAGAACAACATTTAGCTAATCTGATTTGCATATCCTGGCTTAATGTAGCAGTCCCTTAAAATTTAATCAAACTTAACATATTGAAAAACCACTGTAAACAAGGCAAACTAAGCTGTAGCACATGCTCAGTTGTAGGGAAAACCTCAGTTGGTACAGTTGCACAAACAGCACTCAGATTATTTGAGCTACAAGTGTCTATGAATCTGTTTTCATGCACTAGATTCTTATATCTTCATTAAAAATCCCAAATCAATTAATTTCACACAATGGTTCATGAGATGAGAATGCTGGGGTATAACCATGACCTTGTGTTTTCATTACAAGTTGTATTTCTGAATACGATTTTCTCCATAGCACTATCATAACCTCTTCCTAAGAGGCAGATGCATGAAACAGAGCTCTAACAAATTCAGGATGTGCACTGCATCCTAAGTACACCTTAGCCCCATAGTACAACTCCGCCGAGACTTGCTCCTCCATGGCCATACAGCTCCAGCCCTAAAGAACAGCCCCAGGCCAGTGCCAGCTCTCACCACTGGGAACCTGAGCCCCAAATCCCTGGTCCAGAATTAAGCACTCCCCTCTGAGTCACTGGAAACTGTGGGAATACCTTTGAGGGTCCAGGACTTGCTTTTTTTGGAAACAAAGAGTGGCAAGCTCTACCACTTAAGAGTACTTGCTCCTCACCCCGCAGCGTGGCACCTTATCCTCTTATCCTTTCGTTTCAGCTTGTGGTGCCATGGGCTACCTGCAGCAGCCAAGATTTTCTGGCTGTTCTGTGCCCCATTAAGGGGTGAGCTGCCAGGGACGGGAGATTTTTCTGCCATCCCCGTTGCAAACCATCAAAGTTCGAGTCAATCCTAGTCGGCTTGCCTCGTGGGCACAGGATGGATCTTTTACCCACAAAGAGTAAGACTCACGTAGAAGCATCTCTACTGATAGACTGTGTTTATCTCCTTTTTGTTTGAAGGAACAAAAGAAATAATCTGGGGGAAAGCCGGCAGTTTACACTGGAGGTGCTGTAAGGTGACTGTAGCACGGTGACAGACAGAACCTTTTACAGGATGTAAAAGAAATGCACAGGCTGCTTTCTTGACAGATAAAATCCCAGCCCCCTAAAAATCCCTGTTCCAAGCCTATTTCACTTTGGTTTAAAGAAAAAGAAATTCAAATTTCAGTTTCTCCATTGAAGAAAACCGGCTGCTCAGTAGGGCCTCCTGCACGTCTGCACGTGACTTCATCCCCACTTCTCACACGGTGCAGAAACAGCGCAGATCTAAGCGCTCAGGAAAGCAAAGGCTCTTTGCAGCTAGAAGAAAAGCCAGGCACCGAGGGTGCGGGGACCACGCTTCTGATCAGCCCTCTGCCCAGCCGCCACGCGCCGTTAGGCACGCTCCGCTCCATCTGCCCGATGCCCACCGCAGCCGCGCAGCTCTGGCGAAGTGGCTGGTGGTACTGTCATTAGGGCACATCAGCTGGGAGCAGAGGTATTTTTAGCTCACAGCTAAATTCGTGTCACCGGGCTGGAATCGGTCAGACTCGAAGC
This sequence comes from Phaethon aethereus, assembly GCF_964289735.1. Lineage (NCBI taxonomy): Eukaryota > Metazoa > Chordata > Aves > Phaethontiformes > Phaethontidae > Phaethon > Phaethon aethereus. Next base: position 7,280,405 of record NC_138595.1, on the reverse strand, counting down.
ATGAATGGTGCGGCGCATCCCCGAGCCTCAACGGCGACTCGCCACCAAGTGGGTGGGCTCACGCGAAGCACGAGTTACTTATCCGAGCGGACGCGAGAGGAGGGATAACGATTCACACGGCGGCTGCACACCTCTGCAGAGCCAGCGGTGCTTAGAAGCATTCCGTCTGTGCTGAAGGAGTTGCAAAAAGCCAGCATCTCCTAAATTTTACTTGGGAGCCATTGAAATCCGCAGGCTTTGTTCTGCGCAGCTCTGCCATGGCAGCCGTTGTGTACCTTGTTTTATACAGTGACATGAGCTGTACGCAGCGGTATTTCATCGGTGAACAATAGAACTGCCAACAGCCCAGATTGAGAGCTTTATTCTGCTTCGGCGTCTCCTACAAGAGAGACTTTTGAACATGAACCAGTCTTTCCTCCACAAGGATCAAGCTATACCCAGAGCTGCTATTCTTGGAAGAAAGGAGGTGTCTTAAAACAAGGCAATTTTCCCTGGATTTAAATGATCAAGACTGTGAATCTTGAAAGACTATCACCCTACTGCAGCACGTGGCCCGACACGCACCCTCACTCTGGTATAAACTAGCAGCAAGATGGATTCAGCTGTCCTCAGAGCTCACCCAGTTTACTTCTCCTCTGCCCTGGCGTGCACCACCAGCCACTTGCCACGCTGCCAGAAGTCTCCAGCCCTGAGGATGCTGGAAGCCCAGCCCTCCATGGGGTAGAGGGCCTATTCCTCATACAGACAGACAGGTTTGATGCTCTTAGGATGGTCTGTACTAGAAGAGGTTACTGCTTAGATGAAATCAAGGCGAGCAGCAGACTGAGTCAGGGTTGCATTGGTAGTTAAAATACAAGAGACTAAAGACAAGCACACAAGATTTCCCTGGTTGTCCCTCCTGCAAGCTATTGGCCTGCTCTGTGCCGAAGCCCAGGTGGTCAAGGAAGGAAACGGCCAGTATAGTCACAACAGGGAGGAGGTGTCGGCAGCGGAAATACAAAAACAGAAGCCTCAGTGGATGGAAGTCTTTGAAATCTGTTTGAGACATGACCCACTTTCTCCCGTACATAAGCCAAGGAGGCTGGCAGATCCTGCACACCCCCGAGCATCCCGAGTGACGGATTGTGCTCGGGAGAGGCACTGCGTCCAGGGCTCTTCCTAAAGCACCGAGAGAAGCCTCTTCTCATCTGAGCCCTGGCAATGGCTGCAGATAGCACTGCAGAGAAACCGCCCGGCGTGCCCGTGCTCTCCCTGCGAGCTAGTAACACATTCTCCACTGAGAATCACCAATTCAAGCAGGCCTGAGCAAGCAGTCTGGTCTCGAGCTGGCAAACCCTCCCTGAATGAGGAGCATTGCCTCTCACCCCACATTTTCTAACATTTTCTTCTGGAGGGAGAAGGCAGCACGGGCCATTCTGCAGGATCGCCTGTGCTCATCTTCCCAGCCACACCCCCCTTACCTCCCTCCCAACTACACCCTCTGCTAACCAGCACCGCATCACCCCGGCACCGAACAGGCGAAGCTGCACCTCAAATCAGAAATGTTGGTAAAGAGCTCGGGACAGCGCGGTCAGGGCACGGTCAGGGCACGGTCAGGGCACGGTCAGGGCACGGTCAGGGCACGGTCAGGGCACGGTCAGGGCACGGTCAGGGCACGGTCAGGGCACGGTCAGGGCACGGTCAGGGCACGGTCAGGGCACGGTCAGGGCACAAGGATTACCGGCAGCAGCACTGCAGTGCAGGGGAGAAGCTATGCCAAGCTCGGTCAGGAGCAGAGGGAGGGCTGGAGGAGGCGCAGAGGTTCCTCTCATTTGAAACCCCACAGTGAAATCAAGTCATAAGGTCCAACAGCTGCTATTTTTTCCCCTCTTGCGTGCTTCATCTTTTATATTCCAAAATAGTAATAATTATGAGTACAAAGGGACCCATGGTTTCTGTCTGCAATTGAAGCAAGAGGGTGTTCATTGTGTAATAGCAGACACAAGCGAATAAAAAGGTTACGGGGTTTGTAATCAATAGGAACACTTTTTTTCTCTGTGAAATACAGCAGCTTTTGGTAGAATCACTTGGCTCCTATCCAGAACCTTTTGAACAAAAGCAAAGCTGCTACGCTGGCCCCATTCCACTGTTTTACACTCCCTCATCCTTCAGCAGGAGTAAGGTCATACGTACAAGTAGGATGCTCACAGAGGCAACTGGATGGCTAAACACTAGAGCTGAACAGGACAGAGTATGATCAAAATGCATCAATTATATCAGCTAACAACAGCAGACCAAAACTCTTCTTACATGGCTTGTCCACAGATGTCAAAACATCTTATAGTGGTACATAGGGTTACTCCCTCACAACAGAAAGCAAGCAGATGCTGTAAGGTGAAGTGACTGACCCAGGGTTGTGCAGTAGGTTAAAGACAGGGCTGGAACACCTACTGTGAAACACACAGTAGCAGGACAAGATTGCTGTACAGCCCCAACACTGCGTTCAGCTCTATTTAAAAGGGCGGCTTTGCAGAGAAACAAAGTATAAGAGAGAAACAAGAATACAAAGTCCACAAGGAAAGGAAGAAACAGAAAGGCAAAATCTAAAATCAGGGATTTTAGATGTGCTTTTATGGGAGCCCAGCTAAAGTTTTTACTGAAACAAGTCCTAGGATCCAAAGCCATTCTGTTCATAAGTGCAATGCCCATCTTTCCCTTAGCCACAGACAATGCTATTAATAAGGTGATGGCCAGTGACCATACATCAGAAGCGCTCGCAGCATGGTAGAATTAAGCTACTCACCAGCATTCAGGTGACAGTCTTTAATCTGGAACTGAAGCTCATTTTCATTTGGAATATCCTTCCATGTTGCAAGGAAGACCTGGCGCTCTAGAAATGAGAAAGACAATCAGCACTCCTGGGTCCTCACAGGACCGGAGCATTAATTAATTCACTGCAGAATGATGCAAGGTAGACACACAAAAGATCTTTTGGTCACGTTTTGCCCTGCTGTGGTCAGATCCAGGATTTGCTCCTATACCAACCTCAGTGCCACTGTAAAAGCAACAAAGCTTTGATGGATTTTGGAACTCCCAAACCAGAGACTATCTTTACCGTACGAGCTGTTTACAAACCAAGAACAGGCAGGATTTGACAAGGAAGCAGACCCACACATTTAGGATTATGTTATAGTGAAAGCTGCTTTTCAAGCTAATTCCCAGCCAGTTCAAACAACAATTTAATAATAAAGGTGACCAGGAACACATGAATTACAGTGAAAGCAGAATGGGGGCAAATCCCAGACCCATTTGAGCGAATGAAACCCTCCTTCCCCGCAAAAAAAAAACAAACAACCCCCAAAAAACCCCCAACCCCCAAATCAGCCTCAAAGACAACAAATTCACCCCTTGTCTGGTGGAGAGAATCAGAGCAGAGGACTTGGGTTCTGGTAGCTATTAGAATTGCAGGACAACAGGGACAGGCTACCAAAACCACTACAGATTGATTCAGGCTGCTGAGATACACTGACATGAAGATCATGGCCAAGCACATGTGCATCTCGGCCATGGGACAAGTGCACCCAGCTGGGTGCTGCTTGCACAGTCTGGCTGAAGGAGGCTGACCACAGACCTAGAAGCACTCACCCATTTTGCCATCCTCTACGAAAAGCACGTTGAGAGGAATTAGGCAGCTGAAGTAAAAGACATCAATGTTGTTTTTCACAGCCACCTGTTATGGAAGAAACGGGGGTTAAAGCGTCTCCATCAGCTGGAAGTCCAAAGGGATCCCAAGATTTTGCGCAGTCTCATCGACAGTGCGCGGGCAGGTGAGTACTCTCTCCAAGCAGAGGTCAGGTCTGAATGTGAGACTACCTGGAGAGGTGTCACTGAGCTTCTGGGTAGTTTCAGACAAAGGTCAGTCCCACCCCTCTGTGCTCACTCCATTTTCACTAAAAGCTGCTCATTCTTCTCCTATAAGCACTTCACGATGCTGCTTCAGAGCCAAGTGCACTGATGGGGTCACAGCCAGGGTCCTTGCTCTTCTCTGCTCTCGTTCAGCCTCTCCCTCCCCTCACTTCTTCCACCTCCAAGGTAGGTTCATATTTCTTGGCTGCACACAGCTACTCTCATGCCTGTCATACTGCACGTGAGTTTCTCCACCACCTCTCTTTGCCATTTCACTCTTGTAATTCCCAGCTCCAAACCCCTGTGTATTTATTTTCTCAGTCATGTCTGAACACGCAGACTCCTCGATCTGTCGTATCTCAGCCCAGACACTTTCTAGAAAGCCTGAAGCGGCTTCACTGCCTGCACCTTCCTCGCAGCATCTCCCAAATCTCCTGCCTTTACCTTAGGGAAAGCTATATAGTGAACACATTCTGGGTATTGACTCCTGGAAGAAGAAAGCCCTGCTGCAGAGCAATCAAGGCAGGTAGAAAAAGATCACTTGACAAAAGACTTAATTCTTAGTGCCATTAAACTTCGCCAGCCAGGGAGATGCACTGGGTTGCCTTTTATCACACATGCTTGCCACATTACTGACTGATCTCTGCTAACACAGAGAGCAACCTCACTTTCAGTTTTCCCCAGGCTGAGAGCTGATGGTACAGCAGGAGCAAACCGGAGGTCTGAGAAAGTGCACTGTCATAATATAGCACAGAAAAAGTTAGCTCTGGGCTTTATTTCCATGCCTCTCACGCTCTCCTCACATCATCCCACATAGTGATAGCCTGTCATGGAAGAAAAGTTCAGCAGGCACCTGCCACTGCTTACAACAAAGGAAACTTAGCCTGTAAGAGAGATGCAGTATTGAGGTTGTGTGGGGAGCCCTGAATTTCAGGAGCTGTTTGAGCTCCTACTTCCTTTGAAAAATCCCAGGAGTTCTCCAATTTGTCATCCAGCTGAAACACAAACCAGACCATGCTAAAAGCTGAGCCAAAGAAGTATATTTGCTGCTACAAAGATTTATGCCAAGACAAACTATTCACATTAGTAATTAGATATATTAGTGTCCTGCTGAGAAAATCTGTGGCAGGTTTAGAAAGACATCCCCAAATGTTGGTAAAAACAGCTGCAGATAGACAAGGGAGGGGAATAAACCAGAGAATTCAAGCCCAAGTCAGCTGATTAGACATGCATGCAAGCCAGAGGACAAGTGGTAGGAGATCAAGCTCCTGAACGAACTCTTGTAGCAATTAGGAAGGTCCCAGAAGTGCAAAGAAAGCAGAAAGGTAGATGTGACAGTCTGTGGGGTTTCTACTTTCGGCCATCACTAAAAGCAGCAGCTTATATTTAATTCCCACAGTGCAAATCAGCTTAAGAAGGGATTAGTTTAAAGCCCAGTAAAACCATGTAAATGATGGTGCAACCTGGGGGGGGGGGGAAGGAACTGTTCCTCTGTAATGGGGAGCTGTCACAGGCTTCGACTGCTGGCGTCACACTCACGAGTTGGAGTGTCTAGTGTTTGAGCTACAGGCACTGAAGCCAGAGGGGCAAAAGCAGATCGGTGGATGGACTTAGTGATTCACCTCTGCAAAATGTGATTGAACAGACTGGGTGAGCAGCCAAAAATGCAGCTCTGAGGGTAGGAGAGGAAAGCTGGGGAAGGGACAGCAGTGTAGCCATTCCAGATGCTATGCTTGGATATAAGTCATGGAGATGAGCCAGAAGAGGAAAGATTTAGGCTAAATGTCTGGGAAAACTTGATAGTAAGAATTATTAAGCAGCACAAAATTCTCCTGAGGAAAAGAGAAGCTCCAGTGCTTGGAGTATTTAAAATCAGCCTTGTCAATGCTCTCAAAGAGCATTGCTAAAGAGGAACTTTAGCAAAACAACAAAGCATAGCAGGGACTACACTGCGTGACCTAAGATCTTTTCCAACTCTGATTTAATGATTAATTGCCTTAGAACAACAGAGATTACTTAGCTTTTGTAGCTAATTGTTGTTGCCATACAGCAGCAGTTTCTTACAAGAGGGGCTGGAAAGCAGTGCCTTCTCTCCAGTCACAGTTCTAGAGGCACACTCCAAATTAATATTCTAACCCTGTCCCCGCAGTTACAAGAATGCTATAAAAAGGTATCTGCTGACCTGCTTCTCAACTCTGCAGAAACATACTGAGTAAGCTGCTTCGGCTATACTCTGGAGAGCTACCCAATTAAGATCCTCTGAAGTGCGATTTCTTCCCAGCAAAGAAAACCAAGCCACATGCCAGCCTTCCTCCCAAAATGCATCACTGGGTGCAGTAATGACATCACATGTCACCTTGCAAATATCTGTAAGGATACAGAAACCAGCTGTTACAAATAACAGGATCACTGGGTTCAGCAGTGACACCACATGTCACATTGCAAGTATCTATAAGGATGTAGAAACTAGCTGCTACAAGTAACTTTTGCAAACAGGAAAGGAAAAAGCTACAGTCGCCTTAAACCTATAGCACTGGGACAAGACTGGAAAGTTTTTCAAGACCAGCTTCCCTTGTTCAACACCACGTGCTTCCCCTGAACAGCCCCGCATGCAATCTTAGCACTGCTGTCCCCAAGATCTGGTCCATGAAAAGCCACCTGCAGACACCTGGACAGGAAAGCCTGCACCAAGAAGAGGCTAAGAGGCCCTACCAGCCGATAACAACTTTCCAAGGGCACGCCTCAACCTTTGCACGGCCACATCAGGAGCACCCAGTGCCATCTGACAGGCTACAAAAACAAATGCAGGCAGCAAGCAGATCCACAGCAGCGCCCGTGAGAAGTTGAGTAGCTAACAACAGCTACTTGCCAAAAAAAGATCCAGTGCTCCTTAGGTGGGAGCGTGTACCCGGAAACAATCAATGACATCTAAAGTGATACCAGTAGTTAAAAAGTCTCTCCAGGTTTGACATGCTTGAAAGGAACTTCCACTTGCATTCAATAAATCCTCCAGTTCAGACTTTGCCTGTGGCTTTGCAGCTTTAACCTTCCAACCTGGACATGAACTATTAAATCTTTAACAGCACCTTCAGCTTTAGACATTTGAAAGCTGAAACAGAAGCATTTTGAATAAAAATTACTTTCCATCTGTGATCTTTTTGAAACGAGGAAAAAAAAATATTACTACCTTGTGAATTCAGTCAAGCAGACCACAAAGCTTCGGAGGGATAAAAGTCAAAAGGTGCCAGATTTTCATGTGATGCTTCACTGTTGAAAAGGTGTGAGCCCACTAAAAATTGGCAGAGGGTTCCCAATCACTTACGCTGTGTTCATGATCTGACTAGAGGAAGCAGCACCTCCAGAAATAACCCCTCGAACATATTTGTTCGCCTTGTAGCATGAGCACCCTTCTGGTGTCCTGTCTATCCTCTAACAGCCAACACATGGTATTTTGGGGATGAGGTACCTCATAAGAACAATGCTAAGTTATTTCCTTCAATAGTGTAGGTTTCTGATGCTTTAAATCCCAGACTTGAGCAGAAGAATCAACTTTCAAAGTCAAGTCTGAAAGCAACACAGATGCTTTCCATCAGCAGCAAGTAGACAACATACCCACTTGGAATCCCATTAGCACCTACACTAAATTAAGGATTTACTTCAAGCTGAGTTTTGCTTTAGAGCCTGGTAGCAGCCAAACTGTTAAGGCGAGAACTCCTCTCCTCTGCAGAGCCTTTTTTACCTCTGCCAGCACAAGGTCACGGTTTACTCTGTGACAGTCTGCCGCTCTGGCTGTCAGATGCCCCCAGGGAGTGCTAGCTACTTCACTTCATTTTGTTTGACAGGTAGGGTTCTCAGGATCCTACGGGTGCTTGACAGCCGCTGCCAGCCAGATGCTCTACCTACAGGTACAAGTCTCAAGCCTGAGCAGCGGAGTTGCACGCAGACAGCGAGGCTGGGTGCTGCGCCGCTGGCTGCGGCCGTCATCTCCGGGCACACCGCTTACGTCAGTGGTCAGGGAACAGCGAGTTACTTGGGAGGGTTACGCTCTCATGTGTGCTTGGCTGTACTTGCAGTTCAAAATACGTATTTTATCAAATGTGCCGTACCATGTGGCAGACCTGCCCTCAATCAGCAAGCCAACAGCTTTCCACAGCTGAGCTAGGAACTGGCTGCAGATGCCAAGCTGTGATATGGGTCCTTAATTCAAGGAGCTCCCAGGAGGGTTCTCTTTGCTGGAATATGACTCTCACTAGTAGAGGCTGTTAAAAAAAATAACCTAGGCAACAAACCCAAGAAAGTACCTTCCACATCCAGCTGCCCAAGGCTGTTCTGTGGTGCTTGGTCCAGTAATTTTGACGCAGCTCACACACAGGCAGATATTGAGCCATTTATCAAGCAGCCTCTGAAGGGAAAACATCTGCTGGCTGGACTTGCTGCTTACATTGATTCTCAGCCTCGTTTTTATGGAGAGTTGAATGTGTGAAATCTGTTTCCAAGTACCCAGAGCTCTACATTTGTGACCCGAGATACATTAACGCTTCTGATGAATGAGAGCTCCAGCGGGTCTGCATTGCAAGTGAGACACTGAAGAGCAGAGGAGCACAGGTGATGAGTTACAGCAGAACTGAGTGTGGAAGGATAAGTATCATCTAGTGCATTAGCAAGACTGATCTCATCTCAGTGAAGAAGCTGCACCTTCATCTGCCTTTATAGAAATGTTTTGCCAAAGTCATTGGAAGAAACAAAAAAGTGTCCTGCACCTCACACTGCTTAGCAGCAAGGGAGAGGCCTGTGTTTCCAAGTGTCACTTTTCAGGAAAAAATGCAGCTGGCAGATCCTTCCCTTTTTCAATATTCACCAGATCATTCTACAGGCATTTTGGAAAAGTGAAGCTATGCTTTTTTCAGTTGCTTGCTCAGTAGCTGCAACAAACAGCCCCGGCAGTTGGCAGCAGGTAACACTGGGGAATGCAACACACTGATTGTCACTTTTGAATGTGGGTCCCAAGAGAATGGAAATGCTCCAGGCTCAGACTCGCTACTGCTCCGGGAGTCCCTGCAGCTTGTTTTCGATTGTATCGTCTCCTGCAAGTGGTTACCATCTCATAGAAAAGATTATCGTATTCGTGCCATGACAGGTCAGGCCTGAGCTCCGAAACTCTCTCAGCAGGCTGGCTCCACTTCACCCATTTCCAGGGTTAGGGGAGGAATTCACACGTACCCAAATGAACAAACCTGCTATTCTGATTTCACAGCACTTCACAGCCCTTGAAAGACCATTTATTGGGAACAGTTGTTCTCTTTAGCATAGAAAGGCTTTCATCCCAGTCATTTTCTTATTCCAAATATGACTTGAAGATGAAGTAGTATCTGGAAAGAAGATTCCTCATTAATGCAAATCTCTATTTCAGAACCTATTTTCCTCTTTGAGAGTTCAAGGTCCCATACCCATGGTGGCGAAGATACCTCATCCACCCCATCTCTTCCACCAGGTACAAGCCTGACGGCCTACATGTCATCAGAGGGGTTTCACTGCTTTGACTGTGAAAAGGCAACTACAGGACCCAAGCAAACCTGTACAACTACTAGAGCCATCTCCCTGGCTGGCAAACGAGCCACGGCTACCAAATACTTGTCAAGAAGCTCAACACAGCCTCTCGCATGCCTTTGGGCAAGAGCTTGTTATGACTTACGAGTGCCACGCTCTGCAGAGGCAGCTCTGCGCAGGGGAATCACAGCACCTACAAGTGCCAGGTAGCCTCCGAAAGGCTGACAAGGCACTGCAGGAGTGTCCCCCAGCAGAAGTTAGCAGCGCTCATATAACTAAGTCAGATTTTCTTTAGCAACAGGCACACTCCACAGGCATTCTGACAGCAGCTTTTTTATCTGCAAGAAGTAAAGAAGATGAACCAGAGAGCAGAGATGGAGTCTGTTTAGCCCTGCAGTGCTTCTGCCCAGTCTAACTTTGGCTTGCTTGACTGGGTGTTGAATCTGAGTCAACAGGTCAGATCATCAGTCAAATTATCATCACTACTTTGAGATGGGAGGGAAAAGCCTACTATTCATTATCACAAGATGCAAAGCCACTGGCAAACCGAAGACTCTTCAGTTGGGATCCATAGTTACATTTTACTTAAGTAACCCTCTGAAAATATTTCAGTCTTCCTCATCTTCTTGTAAAAAGGGCTTTCTTGTTAACTTGTCAGATATTTTAATTTCTTTCCATGATTACAAATGTTAAGATTAAACCAGCTCGGTTGGGTGAAAGATTAGAAATGGTAATAAAAATAACCTGAACAAGGCTTGAATTCATTACTTCTGAAATAGTTGCCTAAGGAATGTACAACTAGTCTTTGAAGTTTCTAATTAACATGACAAAAAGTTGCAAGCTATCAGTTTGGTTACTTCAGGACTTATTTTTCTTGTTACTGAAACAAAAAAATACCCACCAGAATAGGAGATGAACACAAGGTACTCAGGTTCAAATCAGCCCTGCATCTACTTCAATGTTCCCTAGCTCAGAAAAACGGCATTACGCAAATCCAACTCGATGAGTGTTTTGGTTCTTCAATGAATACAGGAACATTTGTGTTCTCTACTCCCATATTATGCTATAAATTGTTCCCTAAGTAGGTCACCAAGACAATTTCTGAATGTTTCAAGACAGATCATTTCTACACAAACTCACCAAACAAAACCAGAGTCTTGGCTGTCAGGACAATGACAGATCTCCATCAAACCCACTGCTGTCAAAAAAGTAAGGGGAGTGCTCTTTTTAACTTGGCATCTGCTATCATGATTCAACTCTTTGCAGAGAAATATACTATTACTCCATATGGCAGCTTCCCCAATTGTAAAAGGGCAGCCAACTTCTATGGCAATGAGAGAGCTAGCAAATTAGCAACTAAGTCTGGCACTAATGAATGCTCCGCTGTCTCAATATAAGGTAGCTGGAGGTTTCCTCACATGTTTTCTCTTTGCTTTGTTCTAGCAGAAGACGCTACAAGAAACAAACTGTGTTCTGATTCCTTTAGAGATTTAATAACCCAAACACTTCACCTCCTTCCTGATCAAAGGAAGCAGCAACTTGAAGAATGCCTTGCTGAGAGAGTCCCCAGTGTTACGGAGGCGGATCAGGACTGTCGCCTCCTAGAGACTCCCAAATTTCCTTCAGAGCAGGAGGTAGATTTTACCATAGCTGACCCAAATGCAGTGATGCAACCACATCCTCGTGACCTGGATGCAGAGGGAATTCAGCTTTTCCACAAGCTGAAAGGGCCCTCTGTGGAAGACAAGCACATGTAATTCATTCACTGTCCGCATGCTCCCCCGATCGCATGACTGAGCTCAGAGCTGGAGTGTAGGACTGCTCGTTTGAGCGCCAGAGAAGCTATTTCAAGCTGTTTGCTCAAAGACTCATCAATAAGTCATAAGCCCCAGAATGGAAGTCAGAAGAAGGAAAAAAACAGTTGCTCAGGAAGAATAAATAGTAACTTCCATTGCATTCTCTTAATCTAAAAAGAGAATGAGCTGCTTCAAAATACTCCCCTCTACGGGCTTCTACGCTACAGGAACCCAACCTAGTTCCATCTCCTGGAGACTTGAGGTGAGCGAGACATGCTACAGTGCAAGTTAAGCGCATCTTTGGGATACTGGGAAAACCATCCTGGAGGACCCAGCTACCCAGAGCAGAGGCAGGAGTCACTTGCTGAGCTCTGCTCCACAGGGTGGCTGCACATGGCAGCAGTGGGGAAGAGCCTCCTTCCAGGGAGAACTGTCTGCCTGATGAGCACTTGTAGACCAATGCCCCTGAGGCATGCCAGGACTGATGGAGACAGTCTCGGGTCCAAACCAGAAGAGAACATCTCTCTGGATCTGCTGTGCCTTTTTCAGATTGGCAGCTCAATCTGATAAAAAGCCTCTTCTAGGGAATGCTGTCCCCAACACGCACCAACAGCCTCATTAATGAAACACTGGCTGCTTATGTCACTTCTCCCCTGCCTTTCCTGGAACACATCTTGTTTGCATTGGATTAAGCTATGTGGGGCAGGGATGTGCCAATGCCTTTGTAGAGCATGCTGGAACTTAAGAGCACTAGAGAAATATTAATCACTCAGCAGCTGCCATCTTTCCTGCAGTTCCTTTAATTGCCTCAATTCTTGCTGACAGCTCTTGCTGCCCACTCCACCACAAGCATGCACGCTCTCTGTTCAGAGGGGCTCCAGTTCATAAGCCCAACCAAACCTCAAACCTGGTTTACAGAAGAGTGTTACTGGAGCAGACAATCTACACAGATGCAAGCAGTGGGTTTGAGGTGTTTGAAAAGGCAAACTCATAAAATTCAAGTGCCTGCTTTAGTCCTGCTAGAAGAGACTAGGAAAAAGGAATAGGAAGTCTTGGCCAGACTCATGGCCCACATCCATGAGGTCTGCCAGCTTACCCTATACACATGGTATTTTGTTACTAGAGTCTTACCACATTGTGTTGAGACAAACAAACTGGGCTGAGCACCTGCTGATCTCCTTGCTGCCCAGAATGAGACAATCCTTACCTGGAGGTTGTTCAGAGGTTCCATTTTCATGACTGGTCCCAGAGTGTTGAGGGGCAGGGAAACATCAATACTTTGGTTTGGCATCAGAGGTGTGTGGATGGCCAGTGGGGTGCTTGGGATGACCCCGAAGCTGGGCAAGAGAAAAACAGAAGTGATGAGAGCAGCACTGCATTGCCCAACACCTATTCCCCTTTTGCCAAGCACAAGCTAGTTTATTTTTCCATTATTCCTGAGCTGTCCCTGCTGTTACTGCAGGGGAGGAACACAGCTCTCAGTGTGCACCACAGCAGACACTCAAAGTAGGACACAGCACAGGAAACTCAATCAGGTCGGTCTCCCTGACAACATGTACCATCCTGCCCAGGGGATCAGCATCCGGGCACTCTTCCATTACCCACACGGCACTGGCCTATGTGCTAAGCAGCAGCCTGCCCAGCACGGAGCAGCACCTGGACTCAGACGCAGGCCTGTGGGTTCTGTCTTAGAGCTGCAGAGCACTAGAAGTAGAGTATATCACACACTGCATGGCTGTTATATCATTGGGAGCCATGGGAGAAGGAACTGGAGCCAACACAGAACAAATATATAGCCAAGGAGGAGTACGCAGTTTGTAACAGAGCACTGGAGAACAAATGAATCAAAGCAGCCAGCTGTCTGGTCCCAAATGACAGTGTCTGGCTCTGTTGTTTGGTTTGAGGCTCCTTCAGCTGGGGACGTATACCACCACGGCAAAGCCAGTGTTGACTTGTCCCAGGAGGCATGTAATTCCACAGGCACCTCTACTTAGTGTGGAGAAGAGGAAAAGCAGCTAACATCTAACATAACACTTCTGTACTATGTACCGTCGTCTTTTCGAAAGCAGATGAAAGTTCAGATGCATAAGATAGTTCTGGTGTCCGGTTGTGACTACGTTTCTCTTTTGCGCAACTCGCATCAGCTCAGAAGCAGTAAGACCATTTACAGAACAAAGATATCTAGGTGTGTATTTTTATGTTATGCACTAAAAAACTGATACTGTCTCTGCACAGAGTCAGCCACAGGTGTACTGGGTATGTCACTCTTTTTCAGAAACCAGCAGATGCCCCATTCTTTGCTCTCCAGTTTTCAGCTCTAGAGAGCTGAAATAAAAATATTCTCAGAAAGGGCCTAGCCATATCATTTACCTTCTGCAGCCATTCACCTTGGGGAACATAAACCCTAGTGTTTTCCCTTAAGACTCAGAGGGAAAAGAAAGTTGCATTTTGCCACTAAGTGGCTGTGGTATTACAGCACACTAGAGCTCTAGTTTTCTTTCCTTTTTTTTTTTTTTTTTTAAAAATATGCTTTATCCCAAGACTGCACTGAATGTGATTAGTAGCAGCAGGAGAGGGGGAAAAGCAATAGAAGCTTCCAATCACAAACCTTAATATTTAAAGCTAAAGAGCCAGCCCACTGCAGCTCTTTCCAATGCACCAGCCACAGTGGAAAAGAGTGACAGGAAAACAGTATTTGTAAAAGAGTAAATAGTAGTAGATTGTATACGGAGCGTGTGCCGATATGCTGCAAAAGGAGAAACTGCTGTTTTACAGTACAGTATTTAAACTTCTTACATCCTTGAGAAGTACCATGTAGGTGTGGCTAGAACACAGCTTGATGTATGGGGGAAAAAAATCACAAGCAACATGGCTTTTCTCCAGGCCAATTTGCATGAAGCATTTGCATATAGCAGCTCAGCAAAGCTCTACAGAAAATATAGCAGTCCAGGGAGAACATTCACTAAGACTTACTTAGCATAATGTCTTTTGTAAGTAAATATTATTCGTCCCAAGAAATGCCAAATTTGCAAGGCTAACAGTGATGGTTTCAGTGGATCTTTAGTATAGAGAACCCTTTTTCAGTGAAGGGATATGAAGAAATATGGGGATCATTTCAGTCACAATATTCTTCACAGTCTTGATAAGAACTAGCCTGGTCCTTGCTCAAGATAACATATAGCAAACCACAGGATAAGCTCTCTGACTGAGAAGGGTATTTGTGGGAAGACACCGTGGCTGTACTGCCATATCATGTCTTTTGGCTGAGATGGTTTCTGAGAAAAATCTGTATGCTCTAACCATTCAAGTGGCTGCTCCTTCTGACAAAATTGTTCTGCTGCCAATTACAGGGAAAACACGTGCCATAGGCTTTTACCTTGCAACTTGTTCATTGACAAATAGCTTTATTAATGAGATGTACTTCCAGACAGTCTGAGGGGCAGCACAGCAATTAAGTCAGGAGGTAGAGGCATTAACAGATTGATACTTGTGCAGCTCAAATTCTTGACTGTTTATGCTTTTGCTTTCCTCAGGGCACTTACTGGCTATAAAACCACTAACCTGCCTAACAACTCATGAGGCTGCTTTAAAACTCTGCAAAGATTAAATGGGGCAGATGCTGTTTCAGAGCTAGGAGAACAACAGGACCGTCTGCTGCCTGTTTCCTCACAGATTTATCAGTCTGTATTTTCAGCCCTTTCACACAACTGTGGTGTGATGGAGAGTTCGGGCTGTATCATCCAGCTGTTTCCACAACTGCATTACATACTTACATAAAAGTCCTCCTGATATCTAGCAGTGTAGACGCAGACTCCTTTCATAGGAGCATACAATCTTTCTAATGTAGTGGACAAAGTGTATTGATTTCTTACCTGTTCTTATTGAACTGAATGGCAAAGTCAGTCATGTGCTGCAAAGCCTTATTGGTAAAGTTCATCTCCATGTAGATGTGTCCCTGCCTGTGACTGAACGTGCCTGAGATCTCCAATCCTTTAGCCTTCACCGCAGGCAACCAAACCTGGAACACAGGAGATGTCATTCAGCATGAGAAGTCTGGCCTGAAGGTAACAAACAAGCGCAGTTTTCCGAACACTAGAAAAGTCCAGAGTTCAGAAATCCAGCTACGTTGGCACATTTAGCCCACAAATGCTAAAGAAACACTACAGGGAAGATACGAAAGGATCAAGCTCACCAATGAGAAACAAGCTTGCTGCTCCTAATCCGTGTTCACAGCACGCATGTAAGAATTCAATTATACTATAACATTAGTGTGCACAAGAAACAGCGAAAGCTCGTGTCCATCACACTAACGCGGGACTTACCAAGTCTGCTGATGGACAGGCTTCTCCAGGGATCTGTTTGGCTATTAGAGGCAGGACAATACTAAAGTTTGAACCAAATAAAATCACAGGGCTGATACTATTAGCTCTTCAGGTTCTGGATTCCCAAATCATCTTTGTGGGAGAAAACCAGATGCAAATTTGAGTGGCGCAAAATGAAGTACTTAGCTCAAAATCACTGGGTTCTTTTGTACCTTGTCTAATATATGGTGTAATACTTGCAAGCAGCTAAGGACCAAAAGCTTCGAGAATGCTCTGCAGCACCTTGAGATCCTAGATTTCAGAGGAGGACTTTAGTTTATTCATCCATTGACTATTTAATAAGAGTGCTAATTTTTGTTTATTCCCTTTCAGGCATGAAAGGCTAACCCTGAGTTCCCTGTGGCTGCTCCACAGCCTGTTCCCAGAACCATGTTCTGCATCTCACAAACCCTTCAGACTAAGCATGCTTCAGCCAGTGCATCCACGATCTCTGTCACTAACAGAGCATTTATCCGCATTACACTGCGGCATGCTCATCCCAATCACATGATTTTATCTTCACTGTCACATTGGATTCCTCCAAATAAACGAATCTTCTATGAAAGTTGTAGCAAATTGTATCCTGTCCTCAGTTTCCTGGGGAAACTTGCTAAGAAGTAAGTCTCCAGGAAAACTGCTCTCACAAAATTGAAATTCTCATATCTTATATAAGCCATTCTTTAGAGTAATATTGTTACAGGCAAAATAAGGGAACAGCTAAAAACGCAGAAGTCTGTAACTAACAACTAACATGGTCTCCAACACACTGTTACTCTGCCTGGGAAAAAAAACAGGGCATCCGTAATGGGACTGAGTTGAACTAAGGTGCCCTGATAGCACCAGAGACCCACAATAAAGGGGACAAGCAAGCAACCTCAGACTTCTTGCAGCCTAAGGTAAGGCAGCATACTGAGGACGTTCTTTTTTCTTACGTACAGACTTTGGAGCCACATATCCTCCAGGAGCCATTCCTATACCAGACGAGAGCTCGAAGAGATCGTTGAGTCCACTGCTCACCACTGCTGGGGTGGGTGAAGGGGCAAAGGTGGCTGGCACGGAAGAGGGAATGTAGGTCTGCCCCACCTGGAGGAGTAAGAACAGGCACTGATAACATCACATATGAAGAACACTACTTATTAAATAAAGTATGAACTCAGGCAATATCCTAAATATTTTAAAGCCGTTTGCAGCTTCCTCACTGAATTATCAATAGTGCTAAATAATGCATTTGAATTCCAAAGCTCTTGGCAACTAATCCCTACACTCGGCTGTCACCTCAACCATGCAATAGCTTTCACATCATTTTTTACAGCTCCAGTTACCTATTCCCACTGTAGAGGCATCTTTCTTCTCCACCTCTCCTCATAAAGACAATATGCTTTGTGGATCTACCCTACATAAACTCAGGGAAAAGAAGAAATGCTTCAAATCTTCCCCCAACTAGGACAGTCTTTAAGAATCTGCAAGATTTCACATATCCAGAGATAGCAAGGGAGTCATGACCATATTGCGTACTCCCACCCAAAGCCAGAGCTCTGCATTCTCAGCACTATGGTCCAAAAAGTTCATTACATGAAACAGAACTAGTTGTCTCTGCCTGGCAGAGGACAACCTTTCTGCAACAAGGGCAATCCTTCCCTCTCAGAACTTAAAACAAGGGCACCAAACCTGGAATATTAACCTTTAGGTGCCCAGCTCCGCCAAGTTAGGCTCCCAAGTTCTCTTCTTTACTGTGAGCAGGAAGAATTACATGCTTGAGAATAGGATTCACCACAGTCGGCAGCCCAGAAACAGGCAGAATGACTAAGGCAGGCAATAGGAAATACTGATGACTGGTCCAGGTCTGAAGTCTCACTGCTGTTCTGTGTTCAGGAACCCACCTGAGTTGTGGTGTTTCAATCAACTCTTTGGACAGGGAGGACTGGTGGTTTTACAGAACTGCTTGGTGGGTTTATGCTGGCCCAGGAAGGCAGAGACCTGGCTTTGTAGGTGTGATCTCTGCAGAGTAAGTATCTCCCACGTCCCGGTGTGTTCTGCTGGGGGCTACAGGTATACTGTACCACTGGCTCTCCTCTGCCCTCATGCTGAAGTTAGAAAGGAATGCAAGATTCACAGGGAAAGGAGGAGAGAGAATTCCTGCAGCCATAACAAGGGTCTCTGAAAAGCCCTCACTCCAGAACTGAGTATTCTTTCCTCACTGAATTACTGGCTACACAGTCCTGGGAAGAAGGACTAGAGCCTTCTCCAGAAGACTGCTTTTGGGTGTGGGTTGGAGGCACACTCCCTCCTGCCCACTGCATCTCCAAGTCATCTTGCATCCTTTTCCCATGCTCTCCTGGAAGAAGCTGGTATGCATTTGAAGCCGAGTGCTTTGGAAGCAGCCTGAAAGTCTCCCATGTCCTGAGCAAGTGCTCTAGGCACTAGGACACTCACAAAGCACAGGCACAGCGAAGGAGGCTGGTGGCAGGTAGAGTTCAACCCTGACCATACGTAGTAGGAAAGCTCAGAGCACCTGATCCTGATGTCCATGGAAAATCTTACATGGTGTTTGGGAAGAGAAAAGCACCGAGTGCAGACAAGCCCATGGTAACACTGGGTTAGGGTTACAACGGAACAGGTTTTGTGAGTAGAGTGGTAAGCATCCTTGGTCTTTCAGCCGCCAAAGCAGTTGCACAAGGACTGGGGTATTGCCAATGTTAATGCTGGTGCTCAAACTAAAAGCTCTAAGAAGAGCTAATCAGATAGAGTCAAGAGCTCTAGCCCTGGCTGCTCTTAGGGAGGCCCAGGTGACAGCTGGACTCAAAGCAACGCAGGTTGGGACCTGTGCATTTGGGTTGCAGTTGTCCATTTTCAAACGTCTTCAAGGGATTTAAGCATTTTGCAGCACATAATGGGTGAGGTTGTATTTAAAAACCGTGAGCTCTGAGCAGCTTTTCAAATTGGAGAAAAAAAATGGAATGGCACTTACTGCCGGGCTTCCTCCAATGCCCCCGCCAAGGTCACTGCCAAGCTGAAAGAGAGAAGGAGAGAGAGGAGAGAAAGACCGAGTTCATTTAAGCCAAGTGTCAGATGGCCAGAGCGGAGCTCAGTTGACCGCACTGCTGCGAGTACATCTCGCTTGCTGCGTACAGGACAGACAGAAACGCAATGATGGGAAAGCACAGGGAACAGAGGGGCTTTTTTTTGCTGTTGCATGAACAGAGCTATTTAGAGAACTACCCCACACACCTACTGCGGACAGGAGCATTTTGCAGGTTAATAAGAACAGAAACTCATCCCTCTGTCATCTGCACCACAAACTCTGCGCAATTCTTCATGTTTCATGCACCAGTGCTTTCCCTTCAACCCACCACGTTGGCTGCCAGCAGTCCTGAGCAGCTCCACAAAACCCAGTGGGGTAACTGTGAAATGGTATAAAAATAAAACTGACAGGAAGCTCACTTCCCAAAAGCTTTAGTTTTCTAGGGAAGAGCTATGAACGACAGGAGAACACAATGCATCTTGGCTACGTTCCTCTGACATGCGGCTCTTTTCAGTAACAAGGGAAAAAGAGAACGGGATACATGCTGGCTATTACAACAGCTCAGACAGGTGGGCTTTTTCTTCCCTTTGAAGATGGTCCCCTTCCTTAGAGGGGACAAAACCAGCTTCATGATCTAACGGGCCACTCAAATAGTAAAGAGACCTTACGGTGCACTAGGATACTTCAATACCGATCTCTGCCAAGCTACACAGCTACAGTTTGAAGGGACTGAAATAGCCACTGCGTACCACCCACGCAACACCCCATAAACTCCAAATCCTCCCTGGAGCCCTTCTGCCAAACCCTCCTGCAGCCCACCTAGAAGCTGTCCTACCATGAGCTCCCTGTACAAAGCATCCAGACCACTTTCTTCGTGATAAAACTTGTTTTTTAAACATCCACACCATTCTACACACGAGAGAATTCAGTGATCAGGACAGACTCCAAAACTGGCTACAAGTGCTGTTTGCGAGTACAACATCACTCCTGTGAATATTTATAAAGCACTCGACAGATGACTGATAGCCAGGAGGAAACAAGCACAGATCTGCAGTGGTTATTCACTACAGAGACATCTCCAGGCTTATCTGTGTCCTAGGCTTTTGTTGAGAAAACCATGGCAGTTTTTTGCCTAGCGCAGGGTTTCTGTGTGTCCCATTCAGACAAGGATCATGCCCCAACAACATGCATGGAGGATGAAGTATGGGCAGGGGCGAGGTAGGAGCCAGCCCCATGGGGAAAAGGCTGGACTGCCATGCCAGAATAGCACAGCTCACCCTATAGGTGCCTTTGCTTTTCCATTTCTTTAGGGTTTGGGGAGTTTGTTTGCTTTAAAAGAGCATTTTACAAACTGGGTCAACAAAGGCTCTACGTATGTTGTTCAAATACACAGTGATGTGTTAAGATACTGGAAAAAACATACCATACAGCTAAAGCAGAAGCCTCCAGGAGTGCCAAAAAGGCTCCAACCTTTTCCCTCTGCACAAAAGACCTAGAAATTCAACTCTGTTCTGGTCCCCGCTAGCCCGTTCCCTGGGAGGTCTCATGGCAAATGTATTTTATGCTGGTCAAGAGATACCATAAAGCTTCATACTTCTCTCCCTCAGAGCACAGATAAAAAGGATAAAATTACTTGAGAAGAGCAGTGAAGTTGCAAGGCAGTGACTTACTACGTGATAACTAGCCACCAAAAAACCTGTAAAACTTGACAAATCCCTGTGCTGCTCTGGATCCCTTCTATCCCCTGGCATCTCTCCTTCCCCTAGTCCTCACAGGAGCCACCTGATGCAGTATTAGCTAGTATAAGTAGGTGTTAGAGAAGTACAAATCACACACAATTTGTGTTTAAGAAGCCTTAAGAGCTTTTTCCCTGTGTCAGATTCAGTTTATCCCTACTTGAGGTCACAGCAGAACTTTATAGGAGGTCCCTCATCATCTATATGAGCCACCTCTTCATACAGCAACCCATCTTCTTGCTGCCCACAGCAGAGCAGTATGCAAGTCCAGTTTTTCTTAGCTTACTTAAGAGTTAACACATAGAAGTGATTCCAAAGTCAAAAGGAGGACCAGTCACAGACCAAAGGAAGCCAGCCAGAGAATGCAAATCCAATTAATATTGAGCTTATAAAATAGGGCTTATTACACTGTCAGGTCTCCCCCACTGAAACAGCCTGGCAGAGCAGAGTTTTGTTCTATAGGCTGCTCTTTAAAACAAGCCATGTTTTAGATTAATATATCAGATCATTTACATCTTGTTACTGGCTCACCGAGGAGTAATAAATGCAACTAGTGCACCTCATCCCTATTCATAGTCTTGCATGCAGATGAACTTCACACTTTATACTAACAGGCAGTAAAGTCCAGAGGAAAAGAAAAAAAGGTAAAGAACTGGGTTCATTTCCGATATTATTGTACGCACGGAGGATTTCTGGTAATGTTGTCTGAAGCAGAAGAAAGACTGGTTTATCAAGCAGCAAGCATTTTACAAAGGGTATTATGGAAATGACTGAATAATTCTGCATAATCAAGCCAGATGTTAACTATTCTACCATTTCCTACTACACTCATCATAAGAGGCTGCAGGCTAGGAATCCAACCTCGAAGAAACCCATACATTGGTATCTGCATGCACTGAAGGAAGAAAGGAGTGACATATTGGGGTTCCTCAAGCTATCTGCAAGTCTTCCATTTTCCCTAGCTGTCTGGCCTTGGAGGAAAAGTAGAATTTGGATTTATTACTCGAGTCAAAACTCCAGCTCTCACCCCCTACAAGGCAGAGGAAAAAACCTCACTGCCTCAGAGAATTTACCATGAGCCTCCTTACATTTCTAGATTGCACCCATCATCTCTGCTACATGGTAGAAAAGATCTCTTTCCAATCCCGGGAAGCTCTGGCCTGCTCCTCCTGAAGCCTCCCATGAGTAAAGCGGGGCATCTGCACAAAGCAGCTTGCCACTCTCTTGGCTCCTCCGCTCGGGACCAAGCACTGCAGATGCGTACTACAGAGCCGCCGTGCAAGCTCCGAGGAGCTGGCGGCTTCACCAGGTCCCTACAGGCAGAGCTGGCTCTGCCTGTATAGTGAAAAGAGAAGTGGCAACATAACATACCTCGACAGAAATTAAAGGGGAGAAAAGTTAATAAAGAACTAATACAATCGGTTCCACACCAGATCCGGGGCACACTACCCATTGTAGCAGCACAGAAGTCCCTTCCTCCATTTTTCTTGCCTGTCACCCTCCCGTATCACCAACGCTTTTCCCCATTCAGAAACTACAGGTCTGGTTTACCCAATCCTCCTGCAAGATGCCCAAGATCTAACTTTATTCCAAACTCAAATGATGGAAGAGACTGTAACAGCGATGTGTGTGAGTAAGAGGGAAGGAAGACAGAGGGAACAGGAACCAATTACCCACAGAGTGTCCTCTCCCATCTGGAGTGACAGGCAGAGCGCAGAAGGGAAGCAGCAGATATTAGTCAGGCATGAAGTGCTGCCGAACCAATTCCCCAGGGCTGGCAGCTCTAGTTAACCGTTTCCATTCATCTCACGGGCGGGAAGGACAACGAGAACCTGCCTTATATGGGAGCACACAACAGCCCCGCGGAGGAGAGGACCACATTAATACAGCTGCCAGCCCTACCCAGGCTGAAATGCTTGCTGTGAAGGTGGGGTGGATGAGAGCTGCCACTTGGTCTCAGCATGGCCAAGGGGAACTTTTGACTGGAAACTTGCAGCACTGCAAAGCCCTGATCCTGAGCCCAAAGTTGGCAGGCTTGCTTCTTGCTGAAGAGCACAAAGTCTCTGTGCACGATGAAGAGCTTCAGGAGATGAGCAGGGGATGAACAGGGAGCCTTGGCCACGAAATGCACAAAGTTCTTCAAACAGTAATTCTCTTCATTCCCTCCAAACCCATCCTGCCACAACAGCACTCAAGCAGCCACATGGGTTTAAAGCAGAGGCTGAGCTTGACCCTATATCAACAAAAACAGTACTAGCACCTCTTCCCAAACTGCATCGGCATCTTTCCTTTGTATTAGTTGGCTCGGACAATGTTGCGGCTGCTCTGCAGTTGAAGAGCATATGTCCTTTAATTTCAGCTCTGTGTAAGCAGTTATGCTGACTTATGAAGTGCAGCAGCGCTGGAGTTATAGCATTAAGAGGGTTTATTTGCATCTTAACAGCAGCTTGTAATGAAGTGACTCTGCTGAAGTGTTCCTGTGATCCAGAGGGGTTACAATCACTTCTGCAACGTGATGTGAGCCATTTGGAGCTCCAAAACATACCAGGGAGGGTGGAGCCAGGGACAGAAGCTGCAACAACCACTGCTCAACTACTGCTTTGCCTTGCGTCCATAGCACAGCCAAGGCTTTCAGAGCAGCTATGCGTTTCATGGATTTCATGGGATAACAGGGGGAAACTGCTGCCTCCTCCCTCCCTCACACCCCAAACCAAGAGTTAAGCATCACAGCTGAAGGAGCATGCATTCAGTAACACAGCAGCAAGGAACACAAGAACAAGAATCAGGCAAACGGGCTGACTGAAATGCCAAGAGCACAGTTGCTAGCAGGCTACTTTATCTGGGCTAATCCTGTCAGAGACATCTTAACTTCATGGTATGCATCTTCTGACCTCCTGGCAGACGGTAGATCTCTCACTGCAGACTCCACTGTGGCTCACACAGGCATATTCAGCATCTTGCTCACTGCCTATTTTATGTGTCTGTTTTCACGTCGCCAAGCCAGGCTTGCAGAGCAGAAGGGCTATGGTCCAAACCAAGGACAGCTGCGTCAAGGATGGTGGAGGACAGGTCAATGCTGCCAGTGCCATGGCCACCAGTTTCAGCAGCACTTACTGCTAATGCTTTTCCATGCTGAATGATTTCCATCAGCAAATGAAACTAAGTACTAACCATTTTCATTTTCTAAAGTGTAAAAAAGCAGCTTTATAAAGCATTAGCAGTCCTATTACTGTTACAGCAACAACAGCCTTAAATCAGACATGAAGGAGCGACCCACCAGAAAAGTTCCTTTTCCACATCAGCACTGCTCCAGCAATGGACACATGCCCTTTGTCAGAAATCCTAATAGATGTCCTTTGTAGCTCATCAAACCAGAACAGTCTCGATGAAAGGAGGTGCACAGCTCCTTGTCGAAGGCTGGAGGAGCAACCCAGGGAAGCACCACATCCACTGCATAAATGGATGCTGGGGCTGGCGTAACACAGACTCTCACACTGTAGTTCCAGGAGAAGGTAAATGAAGTGACTTGTTGTGTATAATCTTAGGAAAGTTACCTGCAGAGCTGGGAGAGGCATCTGGCACCCAGGGCAGACTGGGCATCGCTTTTAGGCTTCTACAACCACGTGAGGCTTCCTACTCTGAGTATATTAAATAGCTTAGTAGAAGTTTTTTCTGATAAAACATTGGTGAGTCCCTACTCAACCTCAACAAGCCAGGGTGTTGTCCACGGAGGCCAGCCTTTGAACTCTCCACGTGAAAGCAGTTGGACAGGGAGGGAATGACACCAGCAGCCCCTGCTCAGCAGCCTTTTGGATCACGCAGGCACTCAG
Organism: Phaethon aethereus; assembly: GCF_964289735.1. Lineage (NCBI taxonomy): Eukaryota > Metazoa > Chordata > Aves > Phaethontiformes > Phaethontidae > Phaethon > Phaethon aethereus. Next base: position 7,256,228 of record NC_138595.1, on the reverse strand, counting down.
GACTGCTGGGGCCAGTGTTTCTTCCCAGGCTGCCAAGCCTACAGATGCCCGGAGTCCAGGACACCCCGCAGGAGAGGGCGAGCCAGCGCTCAGGTCCCAGCACTCCACCACACTTCAGAGCAAGCACAGTGGTGGGACACAGCCCTGAACCATGCAGAAGAGACCTCTGGGCTCAGACCCCCTATATCCATCTTGATTACATAGAGGGGCACAGCTCCAACTGGATCAGCCCAAACCAGTCCAGGTATTACACAAAAGCATGGATATCCAGTGTTTATCAGAACCGCTTTACAATTCAGGACTTAAATCAGTCTGACCAGCTGCCAGCCTTGAATCAATAATATTCTTGTAGATGAGCAGCTAGAGTATTAAATAAAATCCTTACATAACAGACAATCCAAGCCTGTCCATTCCTACAGATTTACTGCTCTGCCTCCGGGTTTAACGCCAGCCTCCTTGGCTCCCAGCCACAGTGCCCCGCTCCCGTTAAACGCATGAGCTCACGCTGAGCGCTCATGCCCGATGGATTTTCAGAACAAATGAACACACAAAAAGGTTTAAAGGCAACACGACCCTGGCTCCTTACAGCATGGATAGACATCCTACAAAGCGCTGCATCAACAGTAAACAAGGAGTTGGAGGGCTGCCTATAATCTGCATGAAGTTTAGCCACTTAGAGAGAGCTTTTAGGGGATAAAGCATTGAACTTCAGCTCCCAGCATGCACAACTCTGCATCCTGCAATCTGCTGTCCAAGCAAGTTTTGCTTCTCCCACATTAGTGACTGCTATCATTACGCTTTGGAGCTGGAGATCTCAAACATCTTTGTAACAGTGGGCTTGGTCACCATCTCACAGGAAAGAAAGCGAAGTATAGAAGAACAAGAAGATCTGCCCAGGGTGGCAAACAGAGGCACAACCCAGAGCAAACTCAGTGCTGAATCTGTTCACTAGAGAACAGCTCTCCCTAAGTCATACAGCGAGTCTGCTCCGGTTTGAGCAAAGCATATCTTGTTTTTTTACTAAAGGCCCCTTTTCTCCCCCTCCCCACTTTTTTTTTAAATTGTTAACACATGCTCAGCATCTGTGCACACACAACATGCATGTTATATTTAACATCAACTACTAGACTCACTATAGAGATAAAATAAGAGTTATTCACTAAAGAAATTAACCTGTCAAGCAGCTGGAGTCTCACTGGTCATGGGGATAAGTATCTAGCAGTGCTGAGGAAAACTCAAATAAACAATATTAATTTGGTATTTATCCAGTTTTACATCATGCAGCCTGTATTTAAATGCCTGGAAGAAAAAAACCCAAGGTTTAAGAAATGGAAATGCAGAATGACATTTGCCATGGAAGTTAATGCTTCTGTTGATCTTTCAGGGTTACTCATGTGGGGACTTTCACTGCAAGAGCAACCCTCTGAAGACAGACACCCCTTCCAAAGAAAAGCAGGCATTATCAAATACACAAAAGCTGCAACAAGTATCCGAGGGGATCAACACATGACACTGAGTGAATGTGACAAACTGGCTGAGAACCTGCCAGCAGCCTTTTCCAGACCTTCAGCTGCCTTTGAGACACTCACAGCACCGACACAATCTCACCGTCACAGCAACAGACCATTACTTCATGCATCAACTCAACCACAACCCAAACCATTTTCTTCCAATGTAACAGAGAGGCTTATTTAGGCTTTTTTACATATCAAGCAGTTGCCTGGAAAATGGGAGTGGGGTTTGGGGTTGCTCTGTTCTGACAGTATATCACCTTACATCCCCTGCTCAGGCTGAGAGATAATGCCAGAATCATGATGCGGAGAATATTCTGCATTCGAATATCTCACATTCCCCTGCCTCCTCTCAGGTCACCCGAGATCCAAAAGGGATCTGCTAGTGATGAGCAGAGAATGGGGATCAACAGTAGAGGTGATACACGCTCCACCACTGGGAGCCTTAAAAAAAAAAAAATAACACTAGACAGAGTCCTGGTGGGAAAACACATACTCATTCCTTCCTTAGATCTGACCCCAACCACGCTTGGTTCCAGTTTTCTTACTCTTAAGACAACAGGAGGGATGGCAAAAGAAAGACCAAAGCAGCACACACGCAGAGGAAGACAGCTGCCTCGACATTCACAACCAAAGAGGGTTACTTCCTTGTAGTGTAAGGGTCCAAAGCGATATAAACTCTGTCTTGTTTGAGGATGAGAGAGACTTTTCACACCACTCCATGCTTCATGCAAGGGTATGGAAGCCTCAGTCTTCCCAACAAAGCAGGGGAAGAAAATGTATTAAAATAACCAACCAACCAAAAAAAATTTGGGACTAATGGAGAAAGAAACTTCAAAAAGCAGAACAACTCAGGCAGCAATATAACACAGAAATTGTGTGTATAAGGTATCTGGAGGAGAAAGAGGAAAGGATTGCTATTCTGACAGCCAGGACACCTACTGATACACAGAACACTGAGAAGAACAGAGGAAGAAGATTTTATTTCAGTCTCTGACCCCACTAATTGACTGCACGAGCAGCCCAAGTGACCACCATCCCTGGTTCCCGATCATTTTTCATCCCTGGTGAAGGGTGAAGACCTCAGCCCTTCTTCAAGGGGGCCCCTTGGGACACATCTCACCCCCTCACCGTATGAAAAATCAGACATCTGCATACCTGCAGTTCGAGACTGTTTTTGGCACTGCACAAATGTGGCTCAACATTAGCCTAAGATCCAAATGCCAATCCCCTTGGCTAGCCATGCGGCCAAGAGACACTGCCTAGCAATTTAGCTAATACCAGGTTAGAGTTAACTCCGCTTCATACTTGTTAAACACATGCCCACAACAACAAAGACACAGATCACATTCACTCATGCTAATTAGGCTTATTAGGGAAGGAAAAGACAGAGAAATACAGAGATTTACCAAGAAAACAGTCACTTATACATGCGAGGGATGAGGAGAAGACAGGACATTTGATGCAACAGCATTCCACTAGAGAGCATTCGGGGGCGGGGAAGAAACACCATTCAGATTTTTTTTAGTGCTCTCCCTAACTCAGCTGAGACAGTGCTGGCCCACGCACCTTGAAGCACAGCTACTCCCTGTCCAGACATGATCACTTTGTTAGATCACACTGCACAGCCCCATGAATTTACTTAAGGCTTAAGAAAAATATTAAGTAAAAGTCTAGTATCATGTCAATTAACAGCTCTACTGCCAAAGCAGGTCACTAAATTAAGTCTACTAAAGCCAACTGCTAGAGAAATCTCTTCTCAAAACCAAGTTTTAGTCCTCCTGCTGTGTCCATTTATTTGTCTCTGACATTAACAAGAAACAAAGAATTACTACAGTGGCCTGGAAGACAGTATGGCCAGAGGAATTTAACTCCGAACCATTTTGAGCTGCCACAGATAGCACCGTTTTCTGCAATGCCTTAGCACAACTAAAAATCCCAGTTTCTCAGTGGCAGCTCTAGCAATGCAGGGCAAAGGCTGCAAAGGTCACTGCTCTGGGCTCACTGTCTGCACTCCCAGCAACCCCAGCTTAAACTATTTCCCTAATCCCGTATCTCCCTAGTGTAGAAGCAGACTCCCTGATAAATAAGCAAACTGCTGTTTAGATGGCACAGAGACCAAAGCACATCTGACCTCCATGAGTGCCAATGCCATTAAGGGTTAGATTGTTTCCAGTTCGTTAGCTCTGGAAATGTGGAAAATGTCTGGAAATGTGTTTAATGTCTGCCTTTAAGACTATGGCAGCTTAAAAAAAAAAAGTATCTTTGACAAATAAGGATTTGTTGCATTTGGGTTCATCCAGCTACCTCCTACCTCTATTATTATTCAGAGCTTGACTCTGAACTGAAAGCGCACCTCAGCTGGGCACACAGATAACCCGACCCAGCTCACTGCAAGTCAAACCCCAAAAATCCACTGGAGGTCTGAAAAACACCCAGCTGTGTTCACTGCGGTAGTCTTTCTTAGGTTACATAGTGCAAATATACCTACACTGCTTCTGACCCCTGTAGGTAAGTCACCAGGCTGTAAGGGATCTGTGTGCTGTGCTCCATCCCACGGGAACATTTCCCAGGCTGATGCTTGCATTCACCACTTCTCTTTGCCCAGCTGCCGCCAGCTTAAGACCACAGCACCGAGCTCCTCTCCACTGCTAAGTGATTCTCTCCTCGCAGCTCATGCCCAGCTCACACCCCAGAGCCGATGAAACGTGTGATTAGTCTGGAGCCTGACCCTGTTGGTACTAGAATACCTCCTCGTGAGCAGCTGCGGCACGGGGAGGATAACGCAGAGTGCTTCCCCTTGACCTAACCGCAATTAAAATGTCACCGATATTAAACCATGACACACTCTGGAGAATATACATACAGGATGGCACGGGGCTATGGCCTGCAGCTCTGAGAGTTTTGCACTGAAATTCAATAGGGTTGGGAACCAGGTGGAACAAATGCCCTCTTTAAGGGCAGCCAGAATCTGTTACAAAGCAGTGAGACACTTTACATCCTTAAAACAACTTTTTGGTTTTGTTTTTTTTTTTCTTTCCCTACAGACAGAAAAAGCATATATCCGCTGACCACGGGGATTCTACAGCACGCAGCAACATTTCTTTCATAGCAGCGAAAACCTACTGAATGTTGGTACAATAGCACTGGTTAAATCCTCTTGGAGTTTTAGGACTCGGCACTGGGAGCTCAGCGATCCAAGCATTACAAGCACAAATGATCAAGGCTTTGCAGAGACAAGCACAGCTCCACTTATTTCACATCAAGTGAAGCTAAAGAGGATGCCACTTACCAAGCTGTCCAGCCCTCCTCCCAGGAGGTCCACAGCACCCATCTGCATGGAGGACACTTGGGGAACATTCACTGGGGGTCCCAGGTCCAGGTTGAGAAGGTCACCCAGAAGGTCACCCTGCGATGGAATGACCTGCGGCTGCTCCAGGTTTGTAGTGGCTGTTGTGCCCACAGGGCTATCGCCTGCATCAGTGCTATAGGTGGGAGGAACAAGAAGCAGAAGAGAGAAACTTTAGTCACCTTTGGTCTCCAGCTTCAGATTCCCAGCATGGGGAAACATAGCAAGAGGTGGCTCCTGACCAGAAACCAGTTAAAATCTTATCCTAGCAGCTGATCTGACCACTGCCACATACAAGGCAGTATCTTATGGCAAGTGGTTCTTCAATACACGTTTTGAGCACAAAGACTTTCCATGCATCGTGCATGGCTTTCAGTTCAGAAAAGGGAATCTTCAAGGTGTGAAATCTGCCCACCTTGAGAATCACAGAGCCCTCCAAAACAGTACTACAGCACTGAAAATAATTCTTTCCCAGCTCAGAAGAAACCTGTGGAGATGATCTGCACTGGGCCTGGAGAACATGTGAACATGAAAAAAAATAAATCCAGGTTTCCTGAGAGACCTAACACTGATATAACCCTTGAGCTCTTGCTCTAACCAGTGCAAATTCACACCCCCCCCCATCTGGATTAACCACTGACCAGCACCAAGCCCCACAACTCTTTCTTAATTAAAGATCTCAACCTAAAATTGATACCTCCCTTCTACCAATAATTCCCTTTTCTCCGAGTTAGGAGGCATGCTAATTACTAGTCTAGAAATGCTCATTATACAGCTTCCAAACTTTCTCATCATATGCAGTCTGGCTACCTTTTATATTCACTTGCCACTGAATTTTACAAGGAAGAGGAGAAAAAAAAAGTAAGATTGACTGTAGCTGCTGGAGATCTCATTACAATGTATTTATTCTTTAAATCCAGAGACACTAATATTTTAGATCACTAAAAATCTGTTTTGTGTTCTGTTGCCAGCAGTAACTGACAAAATTATTTCCAGCTCATATTCCTGCAGATAGAGCCAACAGGTAATTGCACACAAATGCTAAGGGAATTAGCATCCTCACAAGGTGTTTAACGCTGGGGCTCTTTTGCACCACTTGATTTTGAGTAGCCACGACCCTCTTCCTCATCCTTATTCAGTTACTGAAGGGAAAGCTTTAGCAACAGAGAAAAAGCTGCTCCCAACTTCACTGCCAAGAGGAAAAGATGTAGCATAAGGACTGCAGAATGAATTAGTTACCAGGCAGCGATAGAAAGGGTTGAAAGCTTCTTTGCATTAAAAGCTTTAGACCCCTAATAGCACTAATATTAGTTGTCCTTTCTGCTTCTGCCTTCAGCAGGGAGACTTGTGAGTATGCTGAACAGCTAACTAAAACATTTTTGAAGAGCAAGCGGTTACCGTGATCCACTCCCACCCCCAACCTGAGAGCGGGGAAGAACAGCGTGTATGAGCAGAGGCACATTACGAGCCGGCAGTGCACACACTTGGTTCATTCCCAGCATATAATCCCTTTAACACTACACCTCTTCAACACTTACTCATCCTTCTACTGATGGAGATAAAGCAATCCTTCAAGGACTTGTGTAACTGCAGTTGCCCCAAAGCCCAACAAGAAATTAGGAAAGGACAAAGTCAGTTGGCATTAAAAAACAAAACACCAAGCCTTCCATTTCCTGTACAGAATGGGCCTCTTTAAAGACATTTGTATAAACAACTTTGTATTTTCTTTGAAAGAAAAAAAAATAATAAAGAATATGTGGGTTATAAAGGGCAAAAAGACTTGATATGAACTTTCTCCCTTATAGCCTTGGGCAGTGGCTAGCAGCTGGGTTTGCCCATGTGAGTTGGAGATGTGGCCCTCCTGTGAGTTCAACCTCCAGCAGCTCCCAGATGTTGGTGTCACAAGGGTTGCACAGCCTGAACCAGAGTCAAAAATGTCATGCAGCCACCTGTGTGGGAACGGGGACTCCTGCCAGAGTCTCCTCCTCTCCCAGGAGCCCTGTAAACATCTCCTCAAATTTCCCAGCTGCATTACAGCTGAGCAGGGGTGGTGGGAGCCACCACATGAGCAAACACTGCCAAGCAATAAGGACATTTCTCCCCCACCTTTAGGCTTCATCTGCAACTCTATGACACTTGGTCTCATTGAAGAGGCAGGAACATCTCGCCATCTATGAGCTTGTTCAATGGGTCTCCACACCAGCTGAGAGCTGAAAGAAACCTGTCCTACATCAAAATGCAATGTAATGTATTCTGCCAGCCATAACTAACTCCTCCCTAGGTTTATACCCAGAAAAGCACCACTCAAGTAGCTACTTCTGTCCATCTACTCAAAGCAACACTATCTTGACTCACTTAAATCACATTCATTGTGGATTTCTCCATGCTTCCACCTCTATCTCACTGTGCAATCTGAAGTAAAACCTCATTCTAGCAGATGGGTCAGCCACCAGAATGGTCATTACCAGAGTGCAGAAGTAATGAAGATGCCTCCAAATAGCTAGGTGAGGAGGTTATCTTTCACTGGACACCCTTAACTTGCCTTAAACTGACCGATTTTCATGCATGTTTTCACACACATTCAGCACTAGAAAGAGGCAAACCAATTTCTTAGTAATCAGTAAAGTCAGACTGGATGCACAAATTCAGGCTCCCCACAACCGTGCTCCTGCAGAGCTGCTCACTATAATTCTCATGGCTGAAAGTGGCAGCTTGGTGTACTGTGACGTGGTACAAAGAGGCCTTGGCATCAGCTTGTAAGGTTTTACTGTCCTTTTGCTAACAGTAAAGCAGAAAACCACAATAACGGGGCCTCTTTATGAGGTGAGCTCACATCGGAGAAACCTGGTGTACCATTAAGTAACACCACTCATTTTTTTAATTTACCTAGTGGGCTAGAGCGGTGCATCAGTATGCAGCGTGCTCTGCTGAGCACCCTTCAGACCTTCCCCCAGCTCTGGCCTCCTCAGCTTGCCATCGTTGATTGAGGCCTGAAGGTTTGATGTTGAAGTAATGGGTAATTCGGTAGTAAACACCAGCAGGGCAATGTACAATACTGCTATAGTCAGAAAAGATTTGAGGGCAGCAGACTGTCTGAGCATTAGCTACGAGAGTCAAGCCACGTATGCAATATATGCAAGACGACACTAAAAAAAGACCACTCCATACAAAAGCTGAATTCCTCGAGCTGACTAAAACCCCCTAAAATGTTAGCTTTTGTAGTGACCTGAAACACCAGTATACAGGAAGGCTGGTAACACTCGAGACCAAAGCTACCCCACCCCAGCTCATTTTGCTATTGAGGCAAATCTTTGACTAGGAGAGGTAGCTGCAGAGAGCGGCCACAGCTTTTCTTGTCTGACTGGTAGAGTTGTGCTTGCTGGTCCTGGGTCAATCCAGCCAGACTTAATTTCACAGGCAGGGAGAAAACAACTCGTCTTCCCAAAGCTAGTCATTACAGAAATAGCTCTAGTTGCTAAGAATAGCAGAGAAGCAGTGTCAGAAAATAGAAAAGGAGCAGCATCGCACACTGATTTATCAGCGCAACAGCAAAAAATAGCACTTTAAATGTCACTTTTTATTATATTATTAAGAGGTAAGCCTGGTTACTGTGCCTCCTGCTGCAAATAGCACTGCTTACCTGAATGAGGAACCATGGGAACAGGCTCAACTGCAACACCTCTGCAGCGCAGGACTACTGTACTGCCTGCTCTTGCAGGTCTAACCTACTTCCAGGACTGTGATCACAGGGAAGCATTAAAGCCCCAGACAATAAGCCAAAGCATTTTGCCCCCCCTCCGCCCCAAGGCTAGGCAGAACCATATCAGTCTAGCTACCTTCTTTTAAGACCAAATAGTTTTCAGTGGTGGGGCTTAGATGGCTTTTACACTCCCCTTGCTTTACAGGCACCAAGTGAGAAAGGTAGTTTTACTGGTCCTTCCCCATCTCATTTTCCAACAGCAAAGAATCCCTGTACTTGCCTGTTCCAGGAAACTGGTATTATTCTACAAAAATGAAACTTGTAAAGCTGTGCTATTGCTGAAGCAAAAGCTCTTACAAAAATCAAAGAAGTGTATCCTTCTGAAAGATGCTTGTTTTTACCATAGTCGTCCTCCTCCTGGAAGCATGCCCTTGCATCAGTTATCTAAAGCTTCTGCCTTTTTATTCAAACTCTCATGTCAAGAGGGCTGTAGCCAGTGTCTTCTGAAAAAACATCATAGCTTCTCTTCACACAAGAACTTTGGTAATTCCTCTATCTTCTGACCCAGGAACTCAAACTACATATTCAGGATTAAATTCTACAATGAAACAGCCCCTTGAATGACCTGCAAGCCCCTACACAATCAATAAAAAAAACCCCCAAAACGTTAGAGTGTTATAAGAGATCTTCGCATCTTTTGGACTCTTTGCTAGAAAGAAACAACCAATCCTGCCCATTATCACCACAGTTGCTTCAGCTTACCTTCCATGGTGAATTGGCAAGTGTTTGCGGTGGATCCCATGGCTCCCCTCCACAAAAGCGTTGGGTGGTTTGTGGTACACAGAAGCCAGAGACCCAATATGGCAGATCAACTCATCTAGCAGAGTCGGTTCAATCAGATCAGTCTCTTCAGAAATAAGTGGCTTTTCTGAGAGGACCACTTCTTTGGCAGTCACTGGATCCGTGGACAGAAGGCGCCAGTAGATGTAGCCACGATCCCGCAGGTCTGGGTTGTCAGAATCCTGAGACAAAGCAACACATCAGTCACAGGTCTGAAGCAGACTAATGCCCGTAATAACTTCATTTTTCTAGCAGTGATTCTGCTGGATTAAAAAACTCCAACCATCCAGTAGTGACAGTCACTGATTTCAGAATGATGTTACAAACTGCTTGTTGTGATGAACACCTCAAAATAAAAAATTAGTATTAATGCCTAGCTTCCTACTCAGCTGGTCAGGGAGCAAAAAGCCCAGGATTTACATCCCACAATTGCCCCAACCCGCAGAACTATCAACTGCTTTCCAAACTCTCCTGCCACTTCACGTAACGGTAAGTATTAGGAGAACTCCAAGGGGGTGTAGAGAGGAGAAAAGAACGCGAGTCGAAATGTCTTTGTCACATACTAGGAGTAGACATGCAATACTGCATATTGTAGCAGGATGATCCAAGATTCCTGGAAATATAGGACTTACCCAAGGGCACTGCTGGACAAAAAGACTCTGCATTGCTACAGGATGGATCTTAATAAGCCGTGTTGTTCATACCAGAAGAGATCTTATTTATCCTGCCTTTTAGATATCTAATGAAGTATGGAAAGATGCTAATGATACACAGTTAGGATACTTCTCCAGCTATCAATAGTACCCTTGTTTTACTGCAGATACTTCTGCCTCTGCATGAAGCGCTAATTATTTACCTCCTTTTTGAACTGCTCTGCCCAGAGCGGCAAAGTGAGTGGTGATAGTCTGCAGCTAATGTTCTAGGGAGAGGGAGGTGGTGTGGTTTTATGTTGTAGTGCAACACGTTTGAACTGTTGAGGGAAACAACAGCTGTGATTTTTAACCCCCACATCGGCAGAACAACAGGGTAAATTTTCTGACACCACCACCCCCCCCCCCCAGTAAAATTCTGGCAACATATTGTACACCTCATTATGCCGCTTCTTTTCCTCTTCTGTGATCTCATTCATGCTGCTGCTGACCTGCTAGAACCTGCCCCTCTGCCCTCAGTCTCAAGACATTCTCAGGCACACATCAAACCCTCTATTTGTAATGAGGCTGAGCATGCTAAGCTCATTTTGCTCGTAAGGACCTAGATACAATGTCTGGGTCAACTGATAGATTTCTCTGCAGTGCTATTTTTCAGTTTGATGGTGGAGTCGTGGACGTTTTACACCCTTCATCCTTAACAATTCTTGTAAGGATCTCCGCATCCTGCCTGCAGCAGGCAGTTCAAGATCAGGCAGGGCTTTTGCAAGGGCAGACAGGAAAGACCACATGCTCCTATCTACTTGCAGGCACGTACAGATTCAAGACTGACTGTTCCTTCTCACAGCCAAACAGACAGACTTGAAACTTGAGTATATCTACTGCAACAAGAGGCTCAGATCTTCCCTTTCCACATTTCTTCTAATTCTCCACTCTCCAGGCTCTGTCTGCACATCTGTGGTACATATCAGTGAGCCCGTACTAGCTCAGTTACCCACCATGCCAGACAGACAACAGCAATGGAGATGCTCTGTGCCATCCATTAGGTTACAGGCTTGCCAGGGACATTGATCACTGCTACACATCTGTGTCCCTCCCATCCCTGGCTGCTTCATTGCTATTTTTACCAATGTTGGCTGGGTTAAGCTGGCTCCTGCTACCATCACACCTGCAGTTTGCTGTGCAGACATACCCTATGAGACACTCAAAGTGCAACAATACCTAAGCTGGGGAAAGAAACACACATGTAATTACTCTCCCACTCAAGTGAAAAACAGTATCTCTACCTAGAAATCAGACCTTGAAGCATAAGGCTTTCTAGTGTTTTATAGCCAGTTATCCTACATTGACTTATTATTCATATAAAATACAAGACGACAGACTGAATCAACATTTGTGACAAACAGAGAAAAAACAGACGCCTGTTATATTTCTAGGGTGCCATTAAGTGTTTTGTGACTCAGCACAGTGGGTTTTAACACTTTGTACCTCTCTTCTGTTGGTTTAGACAAATGATAGAGCATGCCCTTGGCCCACCCCTCTCTAAAGAGGAGCTGAGAGCCTGCCAAATGGCAGGTTTTGAAGCAAGAAAAGCAGGCCACAGTTTGCTTGCTCCTGACCAATGCAACACCCCCAAAGAGTTGAATAGAAGTTTTAAGTACTAAGAGGTCCACAGCCATGATTATTTGCAGCAAAGAGGACCAAAAAGGCCAGCTGATGATCAGCTCCAGGTTTTCTGCTTAGAAACAATTGCAGCCCATTCAGAACAGCTGGGAGACTATTTTCATCACTTGACACAGCAGGTCTGGAGAGGAGCTGCTCTTTTTGGACTACACCATCACACATTTGCCCCAGTCATTACAGCCAGGGAGTGTAGGAAGATCGGCTGAGGACTCACCCACTCATGCTACCAGGACATCTCCACTTCTGTCCTCCAGAATCACAGCACTTCTGCCTGCCAGAGTGAAGCCCAGTCCTGCCTGCAGTGATCTGAGCTCATAACTCAGCACCTCATGCATAATGAATCCAGGATCTTAACCCACTGTTACAGCCTCCAGCAAAGCTGCCACACTGGCTGACAGCATCCAAGTACAAAGGAAAACAAAAACCAAACCTCAGTTCTTTTTCATAGCACTGCTTAAGCTTTGCTGTTCACAGAACAAAGTCTTTGCCAGGCCCTTTGCCTCTGTCACAGCTCCAGGTATTTTAACTGCAAGCCACCTTCAAGGAGAAAGCATTTTGGTTTCTTCATAACTCTACCCTGTCCCTAACATTTCATTTGGTGGGGGAATAGGGAAGGAATTAGGATGAAGCAAGAGCTAAGAAAGAGAGAGCAGATGCCACATGGCATGGTAACAGGCACAGAGTAGCTCTTGAACAGAGTCAAACCCTCCTCTTTGGGAGAGGGGAACACATTTGAATCCTATCTACTGCACAGTTGACTGGCCTGGCAGACAGGAGACACCGCATGGCAGGCCAGCACAGCGTCTGCAGGGCTCTGGTTCACTGGATATCTTGGCTTACCTGTGTGGCCAGGCTGAGGACCTGCTGAACCAGCTCCTGTGTCTCAGAAGGCTTTTTTAAGAACAGCTTCACTATAGCAGTCAGTAGGGTGAGTTGCACCTAAGAGAAAGGGACACAGTAAAGATTAGAAAATTCATCCACGCTTTAGCAATGTTTCCCAAGTCTCAACATCCTTTACTGATAAGAAAATCAAGTCCTATGCTTTATAACAGCATTACACTATTCTTTGCCAGTGAAACCCAGTACAATGAGACTCAGACTTTTGCCTGTTGCAAAACACTTTCACAGACAAGTCCCTGATCAGCACATTGAGATTCGTGTCATACATTTATGCATCTCATCACTATTCTTCTGTATGTTCTGGTCCCTAGTAGGGCTATTCCCCAAGAAGTATGCAACATCTAGAAACCCCTCCTGTTCTGTCTCATCCTTCCAAGAAGACAAGTTTGGGAGATACACATAACAGAGCAAGTCTACAGACTCCCAAAAGTTTTATTTTAGCCAAATACTGAAGCCTTCATTGAGAGGTATTTTCTGACCACTACAATAATATTTACCATCCGTCCCATACATACACTGCATGAAACACTACAGGTGAGATGCACAACACAATTTTACCTGAGTACTTTCATCATGGAAGCCCTCCAAAAAACTCTCCAACAGCTCATCTGCATTGTCAATTCTTTCTGCATATTCGCCCACTATCCAGATCATGGCAGCTCTGGCATCTGGTTCATCCAGGGAATCTAGGTTCTCACACAGAGTGGCAATGATGCTTTCATACCTGATTTGTCAGAGTACAGGTGGATTACTGGGGTGAATTCAACTTGTGTTACTCCATCTCTGCCCACATCATTCTGCAGAGAATCCTGCACTGAATTACAATGTCTTGTATTTCTACGCAAGAAGCAGCATTTTCACTCAACTACAGAAAATATTCCTAGGCTCTTTCTTTTTTTCCAAGCTGAGCACTAAGATCTCACAGGGTCCTCAAGAGCTTTGCAGTTTCGTTAATCAGCAAGACCACCCAGATGTGGAATTCAAGACAAAGCTGCCTCCCCTTCTGTTTTGCTGAAGGGAACATTCGATCCAACAGTTCAAACCATGAGTCTGTATCAGATCATGCAGCCTCAATGGCGTTTTCAGGCTGGTAACTCTAAACTGGATATTACACTTCCCCAAAGGCTTTGCTGTAAAGTAGACAATACCCCGCACTAATTATTTAGCTTCCCCTATTCCCATGCGTGGGTATCCTGTCATAAGCAGGCAATCTATCTTGTAACTGACAGCAGAAATTGCCAGAGAGACCTGCACGTCCCATATTACTTTTTAGGTGATCACGAAGTCTCTGCTAAAAGACATTGCTGCTGTTCTGTAGCTGAAGAAACAAAAACCTTATTGCAGAAACAGCTTAAAAGTAGCTGAGTACTGGCCAAGCAAGAGAGAACACTTGATGGAGAAAGCCAACAGCGTCTTGTTCAGCCCAATCTGACAGGGACCTCAGACCATGAGAGCCATGACCTTTCATGGCCTCGTATGTAAGTCTTCTAGAGGAGACGAGCAAAACCAGAAGCCTAGCGCTGTAAAGTTCCGTCAGATTTTCCTTCTGGCATTCTCTACAAGAGCTTTACTAGCTTTTGATCAAGGCTTGTACTAAGCATCAATATGGAGTGGTGGGGAAGGAAAAGCCTTCAGTTCGAACTAATAATATGTCAGGCTGATACTTCATCTACAGCCAACATCGGAATCCTACCGTAGTAGGAGCTAGAATCAGAATGGACACTACTCTTCAGAAAAATAGCCACCTTTGCTCCACAGCCCTGGTAAACTATGCTGAGTGAGTTTTACATTGCTCTATTCTGATGCTAGCAGACAAGGGCTTCCAAAAATCTTATGTGACTTTCACGTACTTGTTGGGGTACTTGCGGAAGATGTCTCTGATGACAACAATGGCCTCCTGGACCACATAGTTGACCTTGGTCTGGATGAGATCTAGCAGTGTGCTCACGCAGCGCTCCGCAGATTGCTGGAGAGAAGAACAGAACAATACAATTAAAACAAGCTGAAGAAACACTCCTTCCCAGCCCACAGCACACACTGAGGAATAAGACACGCATATGAGAAAAGGTCCAGAGGGGGTAAACAAAATGACAACAGCTACCAATTCAGTGTCTGTGTCCAGAAAAATAAAACCCTACAAGTTGACAAGTGCTTGTGTATTACAGTGTAGATACCAGCTGAGTCCAACTCCTGCAAAAATTAATGGTTGAAGCAACCATGCCAGCAGATAGCTGGATCATCACATGAGACATTAAGAACACTGCCTGCATTACTACTTGTATCACCCTCTTGCTGGCTAGCAGGTGAAACAGGCCACTGAATGGGCTCTCTTGGACTTGCCTGAGCTGTGGCAACCAGAGCTGGGAGAGTTTTGACGGGGATTGCTGGAAGGTGTCTGGGGAAGCTAGAAAGCAGGAGAAAACCAAGCTGTCAAACACACTGCAAGAACAATGGCAAAAAACAGCCCACACCAGCAACAGGTTCAGTATTTTGGGGGTGAGGTCACTAGCAACATATGAAGACACAGCTATAAATACAAATCCAGCTGTTGCCCATGCAGCTTTTACATTAAATAGTTCAAAATTCCCCAACCACAGGCACTGCAAGATAACAAGGACTGGACATTGGCACGATCCAGGAACCAGAACTGGAGTTAGAGGCAAACAATTCAGGGAGGTCTACTCCCAAGTAGCACAGTGAGGGAGGACATCACAGGAGTAACCAACTCCAACACCAGAGTCTCAAATAAGGACAGCAATTTGGCGATCAGCAGAGCACATATGAAGCCTCATTACACAGCTGGTGATTAATGTGAGAAGCAGACTGCTCACGACACTGCCTAGGCAGTCACCATCAGAATATTCATAAAGCATTCAGGATAGAGACAAACATCACAGGGCATAAATAATAGCAACGTAGGTGGATTTTTTCAATTCAAGTGAGCTAATAGCCCCTTTCACTTTTAAAGCACTTGAAGGCTGGGCAGGAGGAGGAGGAATGAAACAGCTTTAAGTCAGTCACAGGGATCGTTTTTTGAGAATGGGCAAAAATCTCAAGGACAAACCTCAAGACTTGTAGAGCTGAATTTGGGACAAGGAGAGACTAAAACCCCCTGGTGATTCTTGCCCTCGTGACTCTAGCTGTAGTATCTCGCAAACACAGCCTACAAGAACAAACAGTGACAACGCTAGCATGAGGACCAGCCAGGAGAGGAAACACTGTAAACCAGCATTTGCTCCGTCTTTGCAAACTAGCAATAAAAAAATTCACACCAAACAGAAAAAAATCCAATACAACTGGTACCAGAGTAAGAAGAGGTATCATATAAAATTATATGATTGGTATCATATTTTTTTATGATGCCTCTCCCTCCTTAGCACAGCTTTACAGGTACTATGCCAATACGGAGGCAGTGAAATGGCAATCTGACAATGTCCTACTCTGATCTCTTCGGCTCAAGATGAGATCTGAGGCTTGAAAGACTCTTGCATTTCATAGGGACCACAGACCTGGCTTCACACAGACTGACACTACTCACAATGGGAACCCCACTCAAAGTCCTTGCAAGCTAGGTGCTTCAGAGCTTGCAATTCCATCTCTTACCAGTTTCTCAACAACTTTCACTAGATGTTTAAACAAGTGGCTTTAAGGGGCATTTGGGGTAAATCTGTCCTAAGCCAACTCTGCTTTACAGAACCTACAGCACCAGTCACTGTTTGCAACAAGCAGTCCAGCCCTGTCAGAGCCTACAACTAACAAAGCTTTAAGAGCTGCCAAATTCAAGGAAAAGGAAAATTAAGGTTTATTTTTCTTTTCTTTAGACACTTTGAAGTGTTATTTTTCCAGGAAGAACAAAAAATCTACTTTGAAATATGCAGTATTGATTTTTAGCCCAAGAGTCACTTGGAAAGCGAGCAGTCATGCGGGCACATACACAGTAGAGCAGTCCCTCTAATAAAATTGCCCTGTAACAAAACACATCTCAGCTGTTTGAAGGTGGACATCCCTGGGGACTGCAGTGCTCTGCAAACTGGTGAAAGAGTGTCCCAACCAGAACAGCTCTCAAGTTGGAGTGAGGAAGGACAACCAACCAATATCAAACTCACTCTGTTTTTCTGCAGAAACCAAATGAAAGCCCACAAGATTACTGGAGTAGCGCATAGCATGCTCACAGCTATAAGCCTCAATGATTTCTAAGAACCAGGCTGCTGGCAGAATCTCCTGGAACTGAAACAAATCCCCCTCTAATATGGCTCCTTCTGCTTCTCCTTTGCTAGTCTTATTGCCTCCACTTTATTTCCTTACAATCAAAAGCATCTAGTGCTGTCAATGGAGCAAACCAACGCACAACCCACAGATACCTTCACCTCATGCTAGCCAGTCTAGCTACACCACATGGTTTGCTGTGGACGTACCCAAGCTAACTCTGAGCCCAGCCAGTCTATCCATGCAAAATGGTGTTGTTCTGACATTCCCTAAACTGATATGGCTGGCAAAACCTGGGCAAAATCCACCAGCCTTGCTATTCAGCGTGGGCATTGCTCAGATTTCCAAAACAAGCACTACCTCTGCTGTTAGCACCATGCACTGCTGTGCCACAAAGGTAGTGCCACACTTGCTCTATGGTGCACGTCACAGCAGACAAATTTATTTACTGTCTTACTCTTCTAGGAGAGACAATTAGACAAAAGGTAGGATCCTTGAAGGCAGAGCTGAGGTTCCCTGTGAATACTCGTTCATCAACAGCTCCTGCCAGCTGTGCCCTATGTCAAAAGCAGATTTCTAAGCCTTGGGAACTTGGACACCGATGGCTGTAAGAACGTTCTTCCATCAGTCATAACTCACAGTGCAAACAGCCTCTAGTAAACACAGGTACACTGGGGACAGGGATTAACCTAGAGATGAGGACACTGTAATGAGTTGTTCTATATTCGCCCTCTTTAAATCTGGCTCTTGTCAAGGAGCAAACAGACCTCATCTTTAGCAGCAGCGTCTTCAGAGGAGCATTGCTAAAAATCAAGGTTAACACTATTGAGATGCACACAACTGCACAGTTAAGGGAGTCACTGCAGATTTGCTGGGACGTTATTATTAGTACAATGCATATTGAATGTGACTGACATGGTATCAGAGATGGGAAGAAAGAGTGTAGGGGATGAGGGCTGGAAAGGGTAAAAGCTTCTAAAAACATCTTGATGCTGCAAGGAATACAGCACCTTTCATGTGAAACTAGGACAGACACACAGGCAAGTCCTAGTGAGAAAGTCCCTACTGAGAACTAAAGCAAGCTCCCACTCCCCAGCACAAGCACCGCTACAAAAAGCGCTGCCGTCAGCTTCTTTTTACTTCTCCGTAGCCCTCTTCCATGCTTAGGAGCATTTTGTATTGTCACTGCTGTGGCTCCAGCCAGCCAGCCTCCTGCCTGCGCACAACATGGAAGGAGCACTCCAGTATTTTGAACGGCAGATGTGGAACAGAGGCAGCACTCACCTGCTCTGTTGGGCCTCACTTCAAAGAAAGGCCATGGTCCTCTTGAGAGAATCAACCTCCCATGCAGCCTTCTCTTCCTTCCTTCAGCTCTAAAAAGGTTGCATGAGAGGTCGATTCTCTCAAGAGGACAGAAGTTGGTGTCCTCTTTACACAGACTCACAGTAGTTTAAGCTGAAACAAGGGAAACCTGTGCACTGACACTATACTCAGCCAGGCATTATTAGGTTTTTATTTAAATCTGCTGTGAGGCAATGCTCATGGGAACACACTTTAGCAAAAGCTAAATGAGCTCAGCTGAAATTAGACCACTTATGTGACATTTTGCACTCAGTTATCACTTTACTGAAAAGTACCAGCACCACAGCATAAGTTTTCTCTCTCTTCCCAGGCTTTCTCAGCTCCTGTCAGGCATACCAGATTCATTTACAGGGAAATTAACAGCAACATCGCTAAAAAAAAAAAAAAAAAAAATTCTATTATGAGCATTTTCCTGGATGTTCAACCAGGAAAGGACATTTCAGACTGTTGTTCTGGATAACTGCAGAGGTTCTTGGGAACTTATTTGCATAAGCATCTAAGGCTAAAGAGAGCACACTCTAAATGAAGCTACAAGCTTACCAGCAGATAAGCAGAGAGGGTCACTATGTTTGTGCAAACTGCACTTAAGTTCCCTAGATCTCCATAACTCTATGCACGTGTTCTATTCAGCTGAAACAGGGGGGACACAAAACATTTCATAGTACTGAGTTCCTCTGCACAATCTCTTCTCCTTCTCCCTTCAAACGGTCAGGCCACAGCTATTAAAGGAGGTCCTCATGGATAAGTGGTCATTGTTCCATTGAAGCCTGTACAGTAAAATATTCCATCAAGGATGATTTAGCTGCCTTGCTTTGCCTGCAAGCGGAGGTCTGAGAGGAGCACACCACCTTCCTGTGATGTACTCAACTGGAGCTCACGAGTCCTACTGTTCAGCTGGGGCTTTGCCCACGAGTATGATGTACCCAGGTCACTCAATTGCCAACACAGAAGCAAAGAAAATTTGTGTAACGTGGGAATGAGATGGTGAAGGCCACCATTGTTTTTGAAGACAGAGAGCCACATAAAACCTCAAGTTTCAGATACTTGCCTCAACCTTGATGGCACAGCGCCCAATTGCTCGGACAGCTTTGCGCACAAAGTCAACATCCACCTCAGTAGCGTATTCCTTGAGCTCTGCCAGGACCTGCAGAGAAAGCACACCAATGTGAGTCCCTGGGGTCACACAGAGAGAACATCCCACCGACAAGCTATGCTACTTGTGTACCAGAACATGAGCAGGATGTATTCTTCCACAGTTAGCCGCACACATTCAAAACTAACACAATCAAACTCTGTAATCAGTCTCTATCTCTGAAACCCACTGGCTTGGATTAGGTAGCAAGACTTGGTTTAGGCTGGCCAAAGCCAAAAGACAGCTTGGTCTAGATTATTTTCAGATTCCCCCACACAAAAACTGGGGGCAAAATCAGCCCTGTCAAATGTAAATGTTGCTATTTGTTCTTACATTGAAAAATACAGTGAAGCAGGGGTCACATCCATGCACACAGGTTTTTTATATTGCTTAGAACAATGACAAGATAACGAAGGCCTTGAAGGGCCAGACTGCAGACAAATAAATCTTCAAGGAATAGACAGGACATCTGTGTTTTGAAATTTTGTTATTTCCTTGGATGATCTATGTTGCATGGTACTTAGAGCACCCTGGTTTAGTAGCTTATGCTTTTCAAATACTGCCCGAGTGCGAGCGCCTTGGATTCATCTAGTCTGCTGCCTTGGTCTATAACAGGCATGGACATGAAGAGTTTCGACAAGTCGCACAGGGAGGATGCGGGTAGAAGCCTGCTCTCCTTGGGTTTCATTTCAGGGCGTACTTCTGATGAAGCCTGGGTTGTTTTTAAGAACATCTCTTTAGAACCAGGAAGAGATTCATTCATAGTCTGCAGATCTCAGTCCCAGACTCTGCCCTCCAGACACCGCTGCACTTCATCCAAACAACCAGCATTATCTAAACATTATGCATTAAAATGGGTATGAAGCCTAGCAAGGGTAAATAGAAAATTCTGAATACATTCTCATGGAAACTGATTTTTAAAATGTTTTCCATGTCTCTAGCACAAAAGAGGTGTGAATTACCTTGGTCTGTTCCAAAAAAAAACCATCAGAGGAGAAAGCTGAAGAGAGCTGCTTAAAAACGTCATATTAAATGAAATTGCTCTGTGACAATTAGGATAGGACAATAACAGCATGAACCAGAGGCATTAATCATTGTGCATTAGTGTTAGGCCTTGTGGCCGGGGTCACTCTTGAGAACACTTTAAGAAAGGAATTTGGATTAAAACGACATCAAATCCAAGGAGAATCTACACTGTAAAGGAGTCTCAATTCAACTTAGCTTTATGCTATTTTCACTCTGGAAGCAAGTTAGGCAAAATAAAGGCTATTTTAGCTCTGAAGAATGCCTGTGCAAGGGTTTAACAATTTAACTAATACACTTGAAATTCACACTTCAGTAATGTTTGGCCTTTCTGAATGACTCCATTACAGGCACACCTCTCTCACTTGAAACAAGCCTCTCATTCCAACCTCAGCAATAGCAGTGACTCATTTGACAGGAGACATCAGCTCTCGTCCTGGAATTATAATCTGTAAAGCAAGATCTGCCTGATGGCCATGATGCAACACATAGCATGCTATTAACATTGAAATTACGGAGGAAACACCAACACTTCCCATGAAGTAGCTGCAAGGAGCACTACACCAGGGACAGTGATGCCTAAAGCCAGGACAACACCAGCAGTAGCTGCATACATCCTCATGCAAGGACCATGAGAGGGTTTTCCATCCCTAGAGTACATGCAGGACTTGCTCAGCTGACCTGGGCAATGTTTGCTTGAGAAGCTAGGCGGATCATGATGTCCAGTTTCTCCAGTTTGACATAGATGGGGTCGTTGTATTTCACAAAGAAAACCTTGATTTCCTGCTTCAGGATTTCAGGCCTGGAGGGAACATAACGTTGTTTCACTCAAGACTGGTAAAAACAACGGGCTCTATCCTAACCAAAGGATATCTTTTGTTTAGAAGTCTATCCAAACATTCCCTGAGAAATAGAATAGTGTCACTTTGTGTCCAGGACATGCAAAGAAACATATGAGAACAACAGTTTGAAGAAAGTTAGAAAGGCTGGACAAAAAGATTGCTTAATACAAACAAGTGTCTTTAACTGTGACTCCATCTCTACTTCTTCCACTTTAACTGCTGAGCTAACCACTGCGGGCAGGCAGTGGATGTCAGTGTTTTCAGTGAAAGAATAACATCCTCATCTCCATGCAACATCCACCTACAAACTCATTTTCTGCTTTCACTTGTAAGATGCCAGCGCACAGTAACTCTGCCCTGAATACTATCACAAACTACTATCCAACCAATCCCACCGCTCCAGCAAGGAAAAACAGTATTTAAAACATGCACGTCAGAGTAAACTGGTGAAAAAAACAACCCACTGTACATCAGTATGTCACCAGCCGGGTGGTTCTATGCTGAAGAGAATAGCATAGACACTTTGAGTTTCTACAGGTCACTATGAACTGTAAAGTTACACCCTCCTTCCTATTTGTAATCTCATATATAGTCTAATGAGAGGGCAGTTCTTACTGCTCTTAAAAAGGCAGTGAAGAGGGAGGCAGGTAAAGAAATACTGTATGATACTGGTATCACAAGTATGCTGTAAAGAAAATTAATTCAGGCTACCAGAGTCATGAGACTCTTTAATCTGTCCCTCAAGAGGTCTGATCCAGGATTAAACAAAGTGCTGTGCATGTGGAAATATCTGAAGGTCTGAGATAACAAGATGCCCTTTGACAACCCAGGAATAATGTCCCTGCGAGGCTTTACCTTTTCTGCACAATCAAGTTGATGTTCCTCAGGGCAACATACTGAACTTCAGGCTCTCCAGACAGCAGGGTCACCAATGGAGGGGCAAGTTTCTTCAGCAGCATGTTGTAATAGTCAGAGTCCTTGGGAAGAAGTTCCAGGAACTTCATCAAGACCTTCACCGCTGACAACACCACTGCCGAGTTGGCATGAGACAGCCGAGGGGTCACCCGTTCACAAATACTGGAGACAGAGGAGTAAGAAGGGGTTCGCATTATTTTAGAATGTCAAATATTTCGGATCTTATCTGAATTTAGGAGATTTAGCCGAAAACAGCTTCCTCAGACCCTTCTGTGATTTGGTTTTGTTCACAAGGAACAGGCAAAGTCCTGCTTTCCTGAACACAGCAGGAAGCAAAGAAGAACGACCTCTCTCACAGCTTCAAGTTTCTCTCCTAGCTCTCAGCATCACAGTCTCAACGAATGCTCAGTTACTAGCTTTTTCTGCCTTTGCCTGGTGGTATTCTCTACTGTGATCTCATCTGTCGCTTACAAACACAACTTTAACAAAACAGTTATCAGAAAAACACTTTATCCCCCATATAATAATTCAGAGGTGATACACGCTTCTGGCTTTCTTGGGGAGTTACTGCCATTTCAACCATTTGTTTCTGCAAAAAAAGGTTTCAGTTACTCTGAAGATATAGGGGAAGAGTGACCTAAATACCCTCCCGACTCTCAGCTTCACCGCTTGCCGTAGTGGATTCTATAATCAACAGCATCCTAAACAACCCATCCCAAGCAGAAAGGAAGTTTGGGTTCATATGGTCTTTCTTAGAGCATCTGTCAAGTTTCTTCCCACCCCCTCCTGCATATTGGTAATCCAGAACAATCTTACTCCCATCTGTGCCTCGTAAAGTTTCTTTCCCTGAAAGATTTGCTTTCAGCCATCCTGGAAGGGAAGCAGCATAGCTGAGTGAAGAGCACAGGAGTCTAGAAGTCAAAGCCAGGGGCTTTTGCTCAAGGTCACCTCGTGTGCCAAAGCTGCTTCATCTCTCCATGCCTCAGTTTCTCCAGGCACAGGGGTAATGACACCAGCCTTGCTGTAAAGAAGAACACCACATACAACTAGGCACTGCCATTCTCCTATCTGAAATAAGGCAGGCTCCGAGAGTCAAGCTCCACACAAAGGAGTGAAAGCAGATTCTGCCCATCCAGTTTTATACACCACTCTTCAGAGGAATTACAGATGAGGAACTGGGACACACTCACAGTTGTTCAAACCAGTGGTCCCCTTCTGACAAAGCTAGGATAATACTGGCCTGACACCCTGGAGATCTCTGCAGATTTCTAGCACTCATTAATAGCTGTTTCTGGCACAGAAACAGAGCGCAAGGGGAAAGGAGGTGGGGGAAAAAAAAGAAAAAAAAAATCAGCAAGACTACTGGCAGGCTTTTTAAAAAAAGCAGATTATCTGTTGTACCTCAAAAAGAGTCTCACTGAAGAAATCCACCAAATCCAAAAAGGCCTGCCCAGGATTTTGCGTGTAGGCTTGTGCCTCTTCCTTCCCCTCCACCCCTCTTATCTGCATGAAGTATATCAAGTCTGAGAATTCCTCTGTTCCAAGTAACTTGCCTTGATGGTTCCTTGTTCTCCTGTGTACAGAATCTGACTTTTTGTGATTCTGGACACAGATGAGGAAGAGGCTTGAAGTGCATGAATTAACACCCCACTACCTAAACCCTAAGGTCTTTGTATTTAAGTTTAGTCATTGCAGCTAAAGGTAAGAAGCTTTATTCACAAGGGTGAATTTGGAGTGATAAGAAAAATAATTTCTTGCCTTTATTTTCAGTTCTATCGTATCACAGAATAGATTTTAGTTGGAAAAAAATATTCAGTCTCAGACCTGCAGTACTTTGGACTAAAGCTATAAGAGCTTCTTGCCTCTCAAAGTAGCAAAACCAGAGCTGAAAGCTGTGCTTTAAAACAGGAAATCCTCCAAAGAGTGCTTCCAGATGGGTCAACCATTGTTACAGCTTTGGTCTTGGGCTGGTCCCCTCTTAGTAGTGCCAGTTCCCTTAAACATTAGCCTTTTAAATGGCAAAAAGTAAAAAAAAAAAGCTAACAATAAACAGAGAAAGTGGTTCTGCATATAGAACAGGCAGGTTTCCAGCATCAGCCCAAACAACCAAAACCTGCCTCCCTTTCAAACCTCCTGAAGCCTTACTTGTGCTGTTGCATTCCTGAACAGACCCCTGTTATTACAAGCCCTTTTCAGAGCCGCAAGTGCCCTGCTACCGAATAACCTTAAGTGGCCCATGCAAAGAGGAGGAACAACCATACCTCTGAGCTTCACGATCATCCTTGGGGTTGTAGTTGGACAGACAGTCCAGGATGAAGATCTGGCCCCACTCTGTGCACTCATTTAAAGCTGTCAGCAACTTGTTAATGTTCTGAGGGTTCAAATCCAGCAGGTTGCTGTTGGGATGCGACTCACTGATTTCCGACAAGGCAGCCACAGCGTTCGCTACCACCTGGGAGAAGAGACAAGAAGATGCATACTTTGCTAGCATGCCATCAGTGGCTTGGCAGGGGTTAACTTGGGCTTAGCATGGGCTACACATGGGAAACAAATATGGAGATCCTGGTGTGTGCTACCAGCTGCTCAGCAGCAGCCACCATGTCAGTCATCTGAGCCTGCAGGGACCCAGCACCACCTCACAACCAACCTGGAGAGCCCAAAGCCTGACTGTAACCTTGCTCTTTGGCAAAACTTGAAGACTCTCTTGGGGAAGAAATGAAAGAATAGCAGCACAGCAGGAGGGGGCTGCCAACATACACAGGAAACATGAAAAGCCAGCATGGGTGCAAAGAGCATTCTGCTAGAGGAATTACAGCTTGAAAGTATTTTTGTTGAAGATAAACAAAAGTTTAAGTTGCCTCTGGAGAGAATGGGGACCAAGACATCACAAGAGACTTTCCCGTGGAGGGAGCCAGAGATAGCATCAGAGAGTGTACACATGGAACAAGAACATCTCGTCTCCCTGCAGGCTCCAGACTTCCACCTTGGCTTGCTTCAAGTAGGCACCATCTCCCTCCACTTCCAGGAGACGCTCAGCTATTATAGTCAAGGTCTCAAAACCTCTAGTTGCCCTACTCATTCAGGAATGGCTGCCTCTTGCTTAATTTCCCCTTGGCAGTCCTGTGGCACACTTCTTAACGCGATCCAAGAAACGAGAACTGTCCCTCGGTAAGAGGGAATGTCATGTGCCAGGCAGCCTTCAGCTCTGTAGCAATTCTGTCAGGTCACCCAGTTTGAAGGCAAACACACAATTCCCCTAAACTGGACAACTCCTACTGTATTTTTTAATAACACCCATTTCAATTCCAAAGTCTCCACAGCATCCATTTGTCTGCCTTACGGACTGCCCTTAAAGCAAGCCCTCCAGTACAACTCATCACTGAAAATATTCTTGCTACATTTAAGATTATATAAGGTCTTCTCTTTTCTAAGCACGGGTGAAAGGAAGCAGAGGGGAGGTCCAGGGTCCAGCTTGACAAGAGCAAGAAGCGGGATTGCAACTCAGATTTCTAATTCTTAGTTCCATACTCAGGTTCAGCAGTTATTTTAACAGATGCCATGTGAAGATTTTTAAAATACAAGAGTTGCAGAATACATAGACAAAAATATAAAATTTGCAGACAAAAGTCTTTTACTTTTTTAACTAACTGGAAAAGGGGTTTAAGCCCGACTTTGACACACAAAACTGATATACCCTATGAAAAGCCATTTTCAGGATATTTTACAATGCACATCGTGTCCAGCCCGACTCACAATTCATACCTGCTAAAATGACGATTTATAGCATTATTTTCTATGGGATTAAAGCAAAGAAGCATCTTATCTAAAATCACCTGATTCTTTGGATGACTAAAGAAGCTTCTGATGCAGTACACTGAAAACAAAAACAGCGCAACCAGAAAATTCTCTGCGTTGTTCCCATCACTGCTTGTCATTAAACCAATATATTCCAAAGTCACTGCACAAACACAGTAATGTTGATTGTTTTGCATTTCACACCTAGAGGTCAGAGATAGGAATTTGATCCAAGATTTTGTGAATTTCATTAGCTGAATGAGCCTTCTGTCACCAAAATCATTAGCAATCAGAAGTGCTGTTGTCTTGTACTGCTTTAATGAGTAACTTATTAAGATATGCTGCTCATTCTTCCCATTATTTAATTTTCCTAATTTCTGAATGGTTAATGTGACACAGCATAAAACTGAATTATAAGACAGTTTTAATTTCATTATATTTTGGAAGTTTACAATTGAAGACAAATCATAATAGCAACTGAAAAGTTCAAAACCATTATGAAGAAGCACTTACAAAATGAAACGAAGATGACTTTGGAAAAAAATGTGAAGTAATTAAATAGTGGCAGAGCGAAAGCATCACAGAAAGGTACCTGTCAGTTCTGCTACGGAACAGGGCTGAGCTTTGGCAAATGCACTCACACTGCCGGGCACTACCTTTATTGCAGTAATTGGGCCACGTGGATATCCTAAACCCTGGGGCAAGTACAAGTCAAAGCAGCTACGCTTATGTTTCCTTCCTTGCAGAGTAAGCGAAGCCTGTCACTGAGTTTGCCACAAGCAAAGGATGCACGTTAATGCTGTTACCATGGGCTGCCTGGTACACAGTAGCTCCAACCCAAAGACTGTGAGCGAGGTCTGGCTTTTAGAATCTTTTAGGGAACTGGCATGGCAGCATAAATGCAAGTGTCCAAATCAAAGCTGAGGATGGGACACCACATGGCAACCCACTAGACATCAAATTTCCTTTAAAAGCATCCATGAGAAAGTGTCAGATGTCGAGATACACTTAGGAGCACGGGCTGTGGTCTCCTTGGGTGTTACAAAAAAAAGGACTGAAGGGGCTGTGAAACACTTGGTGGCAGCTCAGCTCTGTCAGGAGGGCTGGGATCTACAATCTCATAGTCCACAGGTACAGCTGCTCCTCACCTTCTACCTTAGCAGAACAGTGCTGCTGTCAACTTGGTGACAAGAAAATAAATGAAGCAAAAGGGGATAAGGGAAGGGACGGGAACTATCTTCAAACTTTAAGCAACATTTATTAAAAAAAAAAGTACTTTCTGGCGATTCACACTGAACATATTGATATGTTATGGTATGCCAACAAAAATAATTAGCATCTTCAAGGCTCTTTACACAGCCACAGCACAGTTGAAATGAAAACAGATTTCAGGAACCAGTCCAACATAAACACTGGTTCAAGTATGCACGCTCACCTCTCTTCATTGGCACTGCCATTGGCTTCATTATGAGGCAGGAACATAGAGCAATAGAAGCTGGCACTGCATGGTTTCATTCCACGACTCCTACTTTGCTGACAGCTCTCACTAAGCGATGGCTCAGGCAACACGTAAACAAAGACTGAACCGTTGTCCATACTTTGGGATACTAACAGTTATCACTTGGGTATGGAAAAAAAAAATCCATTAAGAACCAGTCAACACCAATTCATGTATTACATCACCTGGTAACTTCGTATATACTTTGGCAGTCACATAAATATCATTGGAAATATTTAGAAAGATGTTTTGGCCAAAGAAAATCTACAACATCAAAGCTGAACCTTAAGTCTTCAACTCAGTTGATACTTCTTCCTGAACAGAACAACACAAGGTAGTGAAGTCCAACTGCACTGACAGCAAGTGCAAGGTACAAAGTCATAAAGCAAGCTACGTAACAGGTTGTTGGGTGTTTTGGTTTTTTTTATCTTGAAAATAAATAGCAGTGATTACGTACTACTGAGGGACATATTAGAAGTAAAGCTAAAGCTTTACAAGTGGTACAGTACAAAGTCCTCCATGGAACTGGAGAAGTTTCACAGCCAATTCCACTCCTTGGCTGAGGAAAAAAAAGCCATAAGCTTCTTTAGCAAACAAAGTATTCTCTGCTTTTCAAAACATGCAACAAGTTCATTTGGATGAAAAACCAACAGGGAGTTGGCTAACTTATTTCACAGATTGGAAGAAAGAGACTAAAAGGAAAAGAAACTAACAACTAGTATAGTCTTTAGTTCTCAAAAATAATGAAACCCCCCCCCCCCGAGGTCAACCCACTAGCCAATGATAGGTGAGCCAGAACAACAGTGAACAGGAAAAGCTTTTAAAGGCTTACACTTGTAAATTAACTCAGTGGCAAAATGCCTCACTTTCCTTACAATTAAGAATACAGCCTTTAAGCTGTATTTTAAGCTAACAGCTACCAACCAATGAGAATCAGCCTAAAAAAAACACCTAGAAAGTACAAACGCAGAGGAGACTGAATATTTAATAATAATAGGTCCCTGGCTTGCTGATTTAAATCAGTTCACCCTGGGTACACTTCAACATTGTTCAAATGAAGTCACAGCAACATCCCATTAGAACATAGTTGAGCCAAATGACAATAAACCTGCTTTTTGGCTGGAATTTCCCAATGAATTTAGACTCACTGACAAGTGTCACTGGGATGATGATAACTAAATCTCACAGACTCTTATTAAAAAAAAACCACCACAACCTGCACTTAAAACTACATTACAGATTTAACAAGAACCCAACATTTTTAAACCCACCTACAGACAAACCCCCCTCTGCAGCCAGAGAGATCAGATCTGACCTCACGGAGAGCTGCAGAAGTAGGAACACTGATTTGCCAGTTATTCCTTCTGGCAGCTCAAACCTTTAGCTCAGGGAAAATGGTATAAAATACATTAACAAGGAGGAAAGGGGGCGGGTGAAAACCCGAGTGTCTGCCTATCAACCCACACGGAAAAGCTTTGCAGGGGGTGGGGGGACAGGAGGGAAGCTAGGCAGATCTAGAACGCCAAACAGTCAAAGCAATCAGACTATTTTGCTAGCATCCCAGGCTAATTGGAAATTAAACCAAGTGTGTAATGGAGTTAATGAAATACAGCATTCTGCTGCTTAAAACAGGAACCTCCGGCTCACCATCCCATTAAAATTAGGAGAAAAAGAAGAAAAGGAGGAAAAATTAAGAGGCTCTGAAAAGATGCTGAGTGAAAGGCAGTCTTCCCCACATAGCTGGAGTCGCCTACCCTCAGGAGAACCAAGCACCACGTGATGTTTTTGAGAATGGAGAGGTGCTGACATTTTCAAAGAGCACACTGAGCTTGCATGGTACGTTCGTGTCATTAAGCACAGACTCCCAGATGGGATATTAGGAGCATCCGCATGGATGCCTATGTCATGGGGCCGCTCGTTTTCATGGCCACAGATGATGCTGTGTGCCTGAAAGGTCCCTAACAAGCACCAACACAGACAAGCTCTCTCTCCAGACTACACGACCCCTACTTCTGTTCATGTTAATTATACCTTTCATCTACAAGCCCTCCTTTACTTTGCTTCCCTAGAAATGGTCTGTGAACTATTAAAATGGCCCAAGCAGGCAAGTCAGAGAGTCTGTACAAACCTCTCACATTGTTAATGCATGTAACGTGTCTGACTTTAAATTAAAACTCTGGGAGACGAACACATCTCCAGCCTGTGTATAGTCTTGGAAAGCAACAGCTCACCTGTTCAGCCTTAATTGTGACAGATTTCCAGGGCTCTGGGTAAGTCATTAATCCTCCACTAATTCCGTCGCAGGAGGCTGTACTTTAGCGCCTAAAAGTCTGGAACCGCACTGCTGGATATGCGATCAGTTCCTGATCATGACCCGAAAATTGCCTGGGTGGAGAAGACCTCCTGCTTGCTTTTTGCAAGTGGGATGAATTTTTCTGAAGGTGGCAATGAAAGGGAAGCAAAAGTGTTATGTTTCCCACGGTATGCTTGCCCTAACTGGTTTTTGTACTTCCCTGCACCTACCATGCACTGCAAAAAAATGCCACTTTGTGACAGACTAAAACACTGCTCCTGCTCTCACGTCCTTACAAAATCCGAATGTGTTAGTTGTAAGACAGGAAACCATACTTCCCCTGACAGGTGAACCTCTTGTGGTAGGTGTGCAAGAAGCTGTTCAAGGATAGCTCCAACACAAGGGGTTTCTCCTTGGTACAGCTGAGCTACTTGGTGCAGGAAACCAAGCTCTACAGGAAAGCCACTGAGGGTCTGGAACCCTCTATGATTCTTCCAGAAAGCACTGTGGTCTGAGCCCAGCCTGGATCGGGCACCTATCACACACCAGGAAGGTTTCTTTTGCAGGTTTTTTTTGCAAGGGCCTTTGCAATTTTCCTTGCAGAGGTTCTTACTGGCACCATCCAGTGGCAAACGGCTGCCTCTGATCCAAGCAGCTATTTAGAAGAAAGGCACCAGCTAAGCATCAACAAAAACCTTATGTAGCCCTGAAAAGAGGGGTGCAGAGTTACAAAACGTCATAGCCACAGCATTTTGTGACAAATGGTGCTTGTCAATAGCTAGAAGTGTCTGTTCTGATTGAAAATGTAACATCTAGACACATGTCAACAAAATTCCCCAGCACTCTGATTGATATTATAGATCCTGGAACGATCTGCTCTGCAAGATTAACGCTTTGGAAACTAGACACATGCTGGTAGCAATAATTGGAAGATGACAGGTCTCTGATGGATGAATTTGTCAATTAAGCATTATAAAGGAGGGGTCTGGGAGGACAGAGTCTGTGGAGTCATGGAAATTCATGCATTATCGTAT
This sequence comes from Phaethon aethereus, assembly GCF_964289735.1. Lineage (NCBI taxonomy): Eukaryota > Metazoa > Chordata > Aves > Phaethontiformes > Phaethontidae > Phaethon > Phaethon aethereus. The sequence continues at coordinate 7,225,498 of NC_138595.1, read as the reverse complement.
AAAGTTGTTGTATCTCTCTGCCAGACTGTTAGTATTCAAAAGGTAGGGAAAAGCATGGGTTCTATGGAAAGAGCTCAAGACCAGCATTCCTCATCCACCAAAAATCAACCAAACAAAAATATCAGGTCCCACATACAGGCTTGAAATCCCCTCAGACCTGTTTAGGATGACAACCTGGAGAAAAACTAGCTACTCCGTAAGTCAGACTCCAGCCTTCCACTGGAAAAGCAGCTGCAGGAGCTCAGCCCGAAGCCTAAACTGGATTTCCACAGGCAGAGCACGTGGGGTCAGAGTGGCTAACCAGAAGCCGTGCCATTGATTACAGATGGCAGCTCTACCTTCTCCCCCAGTTTAAATCTTTGCGGTTCCGACTGCTGCAACAGCTGTGAAAAGTCCAAGGCTCCCCATGAGGAACACATGCTTTCCTGCACCCATGAAGAAGGTGATGTTCCACCCACTGCTGTAGAAGAGAAGTCCCATGTCCCAGACTGCCTCCCACAACATCCTTTTGGGACTCAGAGGACCATCAACAGTTTCCCAGTAAGTGGCTCATTTCTCAGCTTTATTACACAAACAGAGAGGGGTAAAATTCCTGCAAAGTATGCAGTGGAGGACGGCCCAGGAGGCAAAAGCTCTTCTTTTTCTAAACAGCCTCATTCCTCAGGACACGATCTCAGAAAAGACAAACAGCTTGCCAGCTAGTAGGAAAAAGAACAAAAAGAAGACCTTCCTCCATAAGGTCATCCAAGAAGCCCAAACATACACCCTTGGAGTTCGGGCTGGCAGAGAAGGAACCTACATGGCTTGCAGTCACAGCAGCAGAGATAAGAAAGTACCGTGATCTATAGCAATAGGTTTTTAGTCTAGTCTGTGAACTATAGAAACTCAATACTGCTAGAAGGAATTCTGATCAGCTCAAGATGGACCTTGCCACCTCTAGCCGTCAGAGCTCAAGAAACTCCCTTCTTACTGCAGGTTATTAAATGCAAAAGGCAAAAAAACCCCCAGGCACAACAAAAGAGTTTAAATATGTTCCACACACTTGGTGTATTTACTAATTAGCTTGTTATGTGATCTCACTTTACTCTGTATTGATTCACAACGTTTCTCCCAATAAACTGTGATGTGTAGATGGTGTAAAACATGACGTATTATTGGGCAGCACATGAGCGCTATGTCTATACAGCCCATGAAAACACAGGAACAGAACAGCCACACCTGCAAAAGCCTTGATCCAGCGCGTCACAGCGAACAAGCAGAATCTGAGGAAGAAGAAATGCTACGCAAAGGAATTAAAAACCCAACAGCACCTAGAAAAGAACTGGGAGAAGGTGACATCAACCTAAGCCGTGTGGATATCAGGTAGTTTGACAAGAAAATTATTCCATGGGTTAAAGTTACCCCAGAAGGTTGAGGGTGGAAAACATTTGGAGAGAGGAAAGTTGTTCCATTCAAATATTAAAAGACCATTAAGGTTTACGAGTGATCTCCTCTTATGTTTTTCTGGCAATATTTACACTCCCGAAGAAAACCAAGAAGTGCAGTGATAAAAGCCAGGAAGGGACTAGTTACAAAACAAGGTGTCCCAGGGGAAAAGCTTTGGTTCCGCTTTAAACTGCCGCCATCTCGTGGTCTTGCTCTGCATCACCAGGGCTCAGCACTTGCAATGCTCCAACGAGCAGCCATTAGGTCTGATCCACAAATGTCAGGAGGAGACGGAGTAAGGAAAAAGAAAAAAGTTCCTCCAAGACTTCAGAGAGCCTCTGGCCACCAGCTGGTGTGTAACGGACCCACCTCTCTCACCCTGCTATTATCTAGTGCCAGATGTCAACGGCGTTCTGCAGTAATCTGCCAGCCCACGTACAAGCAGCCATACACAAAAATCCTGTGATGTTATACTGGAAACGTATTTTGTTAGAACATGAGGATTACGGGAGGACATGCTTTCTGAGCTGCGCTGCACCAAAGTCCCCAGCAAGAAAGGCCCTTAGGACTGGATAATCCGGCAGCACACCGGCGGCCTGAAGCAGCCAGGCCCTTGCTTTATATTCATCCAGCCCTGGTTCTGCTGAGCTTTACATGAGGAAATACTGAGCAAAAAAAGCGGACGGCTTTGCCTTAAGACAGCTCTGGGAAGAAACAAGGGCTCCTCTACAGAGGGAAACTCGTCGGCAGGATCCCAAGTGACAAAGGGCAGCCACAAGCACTTCAGGCCCATCTGTAAAATGAGATTAAAGACTCCATCCACAATCAAACTTCTGCAGTGTAAGCACCCAGTAACTGAACCATGCCCTTATGTGCATTATTGGACCATTCCCTGCACAAGGTAAAACATCTCAGATAACTTAACTGACATGCAATAAGCCACCAACCCATCTGGTAACTTGTAATATTGATATGGATATATAAAACAAGTTTTAATTAATTCGTCCAGGAGAAACTGCAAAGCTGCCAGAGATTCTTCAGAAAAACCTAGTGAACCACCAGACCCAGGCATCAGTCCTTTATCACAGCTACAGCCAGCTCATCTGGAAGGATGCAATCCTACACCTTTTCAAAAGATCACTGTATTTGAACAAGGGCCAGATCCTGACGACAAAAAGCCCAGGTAAGGAGAAAAGCACCTTGGCTGTGAACCTACAGCACCTCAGCAGGACTTCATAGCAACGCCTTGAACATCCCCAATCTCTGTTTGCACAATTCTATGGTAATAAACTATTAGTCCAAAAAAACATGCAAACACCCAACCACAAAACCCAAAAACCCCCAAAATGTTTCTGATAAGGTCACCTCCAACTTAGACATCTTTATCATGAGGGTGATTTGAGCTGATAGAAACATGCACCCTGATCCCTGCACAATTACAAGGCAATTAGCAAGGCACAAATTGAGTTGTTACTCTACCCAGATAGTATGGTTAATGCTTGCTCATGTGCTAGAGGCAATCAATTACAAAACCATAGTAAAACCCTCCTCAAAGACTGTTTTTCAACAGGAGTGTTTTAGCTCCTGCTCAAAATCCACATTTCTTAGAAGAAAGAATAAGTGCAGATTTCCCATCCCCCAAAAGTTCTGCTTTATTAAGTGTCTAATGTCTATTTCCACAAGTCATCAAAAGAAGAGAAACATCTCTAATAATATAAATATGAATGAGTTTAGATAACAGGTTGCAATGACTGAGATGCACCATTTACAGATGAAGAGGCCATAAGGCTGGATCCATCTGTACCATTCTTTTCAGTAATCTTTCTTTTGATACCCGATACAGACACATACATTTTACTTAAAAAGAGCTTCCAGGCAGGGCTGCATTCCACCATGGATAAATACCTTAGTAAGTATCAACCTGCACACAAATATAACTTCTCTGGCAAACACAACTCCTGGTCACCAGGAACCCCCACTAGAGTTTCACACGGAGAAAGCAGCAATGAGCTGGATGGTTTGACTAGGAAGCTGAACCTTAATTAGGGGTGGATAGATCCCGTCCTTTTGGGGGAATGACTGTGCCACAAAGGCATGAGTTTCAAAGGGGACCAAAGTGATAAACTTAACTAGAAGGAATGTCTGTATCTACTAAAAATTGTTACCCGATTAAATATTGTATTAAGTCAGCAGCCGTAAGAGCCCCAAACCTCATAAAAATCTCTCGCCATGCACCCTTAAAAAGCAAGAATTTAACGCCTCATCTACAGTAAATCTGGGACACCAGTACACTGACCACCAGTCACATGATTCTCTCGAAGTCTGCAGATCTGAAAACACACCACAGGCCTCTCCTCTTCATCACTATCACTCCTACAAATTGCATTCTCCTGCTGTGAATCCTCAGCCTCAGGAAGAGCAGGCGAGTATGACACGAGGCAGGTACTGTGATCCTGCACAGTTTCAGTAGCTGTAGAGCTGCAATCAATTGCAGTAGCTGTAAAGGTTTTGCTGTTCCAGCCCATCCTCATTACCACCAAGAAGCTCATAAGTTGTACTGATGTTTTATTAGGAATCCCTATACTACTTTTGGTGGTGTATTTAGCAAACGGATCATACACTGCCCTTTGGTATTTCTCCTCTTCTGTCCATTCATTTAAGTCAGTATTAAGTTAATGTGCTTTTGAAATAGATATCAGTGCTCTTGTAACAGCCAATGGTTCATTTACCAAAACAGCTAGTTCCATAGAGATCAATGAGCAGAAAGGGCAAGCAAAACCTTATTAATTTCTCCTGAAGTACCATACCTTTTCAGCCTGAGCTCCTCAACTCATATCCATGTGGCTGTAATAAGCAGAAGAAAATTAAAGAGTTGGAACCAAGGCTAGGAGAAGAGTAGGTTATATCCCTTTCCACAGCACACTCCATTGCTGCCTGTGAGCTAGTAAATGCCAGGGGCAAGCACTTAAGTGGAACTAAAGCAGTCCAATGAAGTATTTTCAGAGGCTGCAAGGCATAACCTCAACATTACATTTAAAAAAGCAAGCGTTCCCCTGTATGCCTCAAAACTGCCTAGATAGAGAGAGCAGCTTCAAGTAGTTATCAATATTCATGAAGAAACCTGGTGTAAAAAAATAATAATCAGGGAGGCATACAAAAAGAGCTGCTTGTAAAAGAACCAGGTATCAGGGGCAATAGGTGCCTGTATCTCCTGATAGGCACCACTGCTCAGACTTGTGCCTGCGAAAGCCAGAGACCCTTAGTTTTACTGCCTCTAGACAGCTGAAAGAAAAGCAATCAGCAGCCTTCACCCTCCTACTAAAGGGAGACGGTACCGTACCATCTGCACTTGACTTATTCAAACCTGCCCAAAGACAGCTATAACAGGACAGCAATTTGCTTTATGCGGTTTGATTCACGCACCGTAGAAAGAGCTGTTAGACCTGCCCTAATAATGTGAAATTATGGCTTTAAGCAGAGTCAAATCAGATCTTTGCTCTAGAAGAGCTAAAAAAAAAAGCAGCAATCACATCCTTAAACTTTGCGTTAAACCAAGCTGCAGAAGTTCTCTTCCCTGCTGGGAGTTACGATGATCGATACGCTCACTGGGTTCTGGTAGACCACAGGAAAAAATATTGAATGAAAGGACTGTGCAGTGGGGCACTTCAATCTATTGGGCACCATCTTTTAGTTACAAAATAATAGTGGAAGTTGCCTGGCATGGAAATGGACCGTTCATCAACCGTGATGAAATACTGATTTAGTAGGTAATTTACTCCTGTGAAATTCTTGGTCTTGATCTCCACCTCTACTCTGACAACTCATTTAACTTTATTAAAAACATAAGCATTGATTTTCTCCACTCATTACAGGCCAGTGGATTTATCTGCATTGCATTAGTGAATGAATTTATCCAACCTCTTACTCCAAGATGAGCTAGAGCCTGCAGGAAAGCAACAGGTACAAGCTGACACCAAGGTGGCAGCATCAAGTATTTCTTGCTCTTCCAACTCATCTGACCAGGAAGGTAAACTTTCACTGTGGCACCCAAGACAGGCAAAACAGGCAAAAGCCCAAACAGATCTAAGAATAGAAGGCAATTCCTATTTTCTGAGGCAACAAGCGTTCTCTAACCAATGCATTCATCACAGTGCGCAGTTGCAATTAAAAAGCCTTCACATTTCTGATTATCTGCCCATTACAAACTCAGGCAACGCAGTGGAAGGCCATATACATTACCATGGGATTGGAGTCTGCAATCAGGTCACGTAGGGAATCCAGAAATCCTTGGTCCTCCACCATCTGAGCATTGATGTCATGCAGCTTCGCCACGCAGACAGCTGCAGTCTTTCGTACATAAGGGTCTTCATCCTTCAGACACTTGCGAAGAGGCTCACACAAATACTCCGTGATCTTGTCCACCCTGATGCATCCCATTGTACGGACGGCCAGAGCACGGATGAGAGGGTTTGGGTCTTCACAGTCCTGCAAGGGGACAGAATATACGGTAAGGGATTATCTGCATCACTAGCCACTGATATGTTCCCTGAAGCCAGAATCAGCCTGTTCTTATTTCAAACAAAAGTCATTCTCTCTGATTACATGCCAAAAAAGGCAATTATTTCAGATCAAGGATAAAAAGGTGGAACTTACTCATTCATAGAAACATTCTACACCATCTCAAGATGTTTTCAGACCATGATAGCTTACAAAATTGTGATCTCAGTGTCCCTTGCTTCTCCCATAATCTAGCAGCTACAGCTAAGCTAGAGAGGCAGCTCTCACCACCCAAAAGCTAGCCACAGGCAACTTTCAGACAAAATAAAATACTGGTTTCCAGCCTTACTGCTTTAAAGGAGCAGGAGAATATAGTAATTTAATAGTAAGACCAGTTGTTCTCGGGGTACCCAGCCCCCTAAGCTGGAAGACAGGGATGGGGAGCAGAATGAAGCCCCCATAATCCATGGGGAAACAATTAGCAACCTGCTACACCACTTAGACATACACAAGTCCATGGGGCCAGATGGTATCCACCCAAGGGTACTGCGGCAGCTGGCAGAAGTGCTCACCAAGCCACTTTCCATTATTTATCAGCAGCCCTGGCTAACTGGGGAGGTGCCAGTTGACTGGAAGTTAGCAGATGTGATGTCCATCTACAAGAAGGGCTGGAAGGAGGATCCAGGGAGCTACAGGCCTGTCAGCCTGACCTCAGTGCTGGAGAATTTTATGGAGCAGATCATCTTGAGTGCCATCACACGGCACGTACAGGACAACCAGGTGATCAGGCCCAGTAGCTTGTGTTTATGAAAGGCAGGTCCTGCTTGACTAACCTGATCTCCTTCTATGACAAGGTGACCTGCTCAGTGGATGAAGGAAAGGCTGTGGATGTTGTCTATCTAGACTTTAGAAAAGCCTTTGACACAGTTTCCCACAGCATTCTCCTGGAGAAACTGGCTGCTCATGGCTTGGACAGGCCCACTCTTTGTGGGATAAAAAAAACCTGTCTGGATGGCCAGGCCCAAAGAGTTGTGGTGAATGGGGTTCAATCCAGTTGGTGGCTGGTCACAAGTGCTGTCCCCCAGGGCTCAGTAGTGGGGCTACTTCTGTTTAACACCTTTATTGATGATCTGGATGAGGGGATCGAGTGCACTCTCAATACGTTTGCAGACAACACCAAGTTGGGTGGGAGTGTTGATCTGCTGGAGGGTAGGAAGGCTCTGCAGAGGGATCTGGACAGGCTGAATCGATGGGCCAAGTCCAACTGTATGAAGTTCAAGAAGGCTCAGTGCCGGGTCCTACACTGGGGTCACAACAACCCCATGCAACGCTACAGGCTTGGGGAGGAGTGGCTGGAGAGCTGCCCGGCAGAAAGGGACCTGGGGGTGCTGGTTGACAGCCGGCTGAACATGAGCCAGCAGTGTGCCCAGGTGGCCAAGGCCAACAGCATCCTGGCCTGTATCAGAAATAGTGTGGCCAGCCGGAGTAGGGAAGTGATTGTGCCCCTGTACTCGGCACTGGTGAGGCTGCACCTCAAATACTGTGTTCAGTTTTGGGCCCCTCACTACAAGAAGGACATTGAGGTGCTGGAGCATCTAAAGAACAGGAAACGAAGCTGGTGAAGAGTTTAGAGCACAAGTCTCGTAAGGAGCAGCTGAGGGAACTGGAGTTATTTAGCCTGGAGAAAAGGAGGCTCAGCACAGACCTTATCACTCTCTACAACTACCTGAAAGGAGGTTGCAGTGAGGTAGGTGTCGGTCTCTTCTCCCAAGTAACAAGCAATGGGACAAAGAGGAAACTACCTCGAGTTGTACGAGGGGAGGTTTAGATCAGGTATCGGGAAAAATTTCTTCACCAAAAGGATTGTCACGCATTGGAACAGGCTGCCCAGGGAAGTGGTTGAGTCATCATCCCTGGAGGTATCTAAAAAAATGTGTAGATGCGGTGCTTAGGGATATGTTTTAGTGGTGGACTTGGCAGTGTTAGGTTATCGGTTGGACTCGATCTTAAAGGTCTTTTCCAACCTAAACAATTCTATGATTCTATAATGGAAAACAAATAAACACAATGCAACAGTCATCAAGGCCTATTTCTTACAGGCCATCACTTCTAGACACAAGCATCCCTTAAGTCTGCAACATAGGAAGCACTAAGCAAAGGCTAGTCTATAGGTGCTTTTCTGATGAAGGAAAAAAAAAAGGTAGAAGGGAATATAACACTTCATACTTCAAGTCTACATAATTTTCCATACACCCAATCCATCTACATCTCCAAGCAACACTCCTCCAAGATCAGCCTATAAAAGGATAGACACAGAGTAGCCTACAAAAGCATAAAGTATATTTACCTTTCACTGTTTAAATTTCCTACAGCTGAAAAAACACCTCAATGCATCACTTAAAGCATATAAGAGGCGTGACGTCTCTTACCAGTGCATTCAACACCTTGAACTGTGAACTGCATGTGAGGTGCTGAGCTAGTGCAGAATAGTGTCAACGCTTTCTTTTTACTAACACTTGTCCCTCAACTTGCCAAAAGGGACATCAGACATTTCCTTGCATGGAAGAGCATGAAGTTGGAAAATACCATGTTTGTTTGTTAGTCTATTCTAACAGAATTACACTTTAAAGATATGACAGACGACAATATTCTTTCCAGAAAGGAAGGTAGGAACATTTTCTCTGGTCAGGAGAGCAGACTTTCTCTCAGCCTAGGTCCTCTCACCTCCGTGCTAGAAACTTAAAACATGATCAGACTCCCCAGTGTCTCAGATTTTATAATGCTCTAGGAGGAGTGTCAAACTTTCCCCAAGCACCGGGTTTTAATTTACATAACGTGGGACTGAAATAGTTCCCTTCCTAGATAAGGAGAGGGAACTTGACAACAGAATTAAAGGCAATACAGCAATCAGGCTGTTATTTTTCCAGTGAACCATCTTTCAGTTTCACCAGAGACCAAGGTCTTTCACACAGAGCACAGCTGAAGCATTCAAATAAGAATTAGATATCCATATGACAGAGATACTACAAAGGCTGGAAGATGAACAATATAAAATCTGTTATCCAATACCAGAAATGGGTCTTTAATGTTGATTAATAAAACAAGCGAAGCAGCTATCCCTGGAGCAGGGTCTCTCATAACCACTTATGGGGCGCTTAAGTCATTTCCTCTGCAATAACTAGCAGCAGCAAGCTAGAGAGAAGACCCAGACCTGTTGGATTCAGCATGCCAACTCCTTATTTTCTGCTCCTCTAAAAGCACCCCCAACCCAGAGACTGAAGTATAAAATCAGAGATAAACAACAGGTCAGAAAGGTCTCACACAAAGGAGACGTGGCAACAGCCACTGTGCTGAACCATTTTCTGATGAGCCATGGGAGCAAGTTACCTTCACAAAGCTGTTGACAGCCATAATGGCCATATCTGGCTGACTTTTGGCATAGTTCATCAGGTACAGGTAGACCAGCTTCTTCAACTCCAAGTTGTCAGTCTGCATGCAGTTCACAACATCAGGAAAGAGTGAGCTGGATAGACAACAGTAAGAAAAAGCAGTGAGATTATATGGTGTGCAAAGGGGGTAGTAACATTATCAAAGAAGCCAGGAAAACTAGAGTTCCACTTTAAGTACCCTGCTCTCTAATGAGAGGTCAATGTTCCTCCCAGAACTGTTTGCAATGGCTTCTGTCATAGCTTTATCATTTAAACTCTTCTAGGGCTTTAAACACTGGCCAGTTCTGGAACAGGTGAAAGCTAATGCAACTTCCTAAAAGTGTTTTAACTGGGGAGTTCACCAAACGAGAAAACTCTACTATGCCAGGCCTGGAAATGAACCCACAAGAAAAAGCTGCTTAAAAATGTTTTACTAATGCAGGAGATTTACAAAGAACCTGCCAAATCTCAGACTAGTAAACTCTAGAGCGATTAGGAGTTTAAATGCTGACAAACTGAGTTTCACTCAAATATCAAGTGGCAATCTGTGAACAGCACTGCAGAAGAACATAGAAGTTACACAAGGATATCTGCAGCTCTCGGGTATGCTGTAGAGATTTAAGGTGAAGGGCAAGTGCTTTTGGCCAAAAAGATTATTTTTTCTTCCTTCCAGTTTATCTGTTCCTTCAGTCTTTGATGAAGTCATGATGCTAAATTTGCAACCTTGTATTAATTTCTGTGGCAACAGATCACACTGCCTTGAATCCAGGACTACTGCAACTCAAGCAAGTTTTTCTGGTTGCCTCAAAGACAGAAAAAGATAGTGAGGACAGTGCTGCATGCAGAAAGCAAATGCTTGTGTCCTGTAGTCACTATGAGATAAAGGCCCAGTTTAAAAAACATGCATTTTAAAATGTAGCTTAAATTTATGCTATGACAAGTAAGGCTAAGAAAAACACTTGGAATTACCTTTCTAAAAGCCAGGCTAGCAAGCAGTGAGAAAACATCATCTAGAGTGACATACAAAATGGTTGGATTCTGGATGGGTTTTTAAATAAAAAGGGCTATTGGCACCTAGCTAAACTGGCACCAAAACCAGTTGGTTTTTTTACTCTCAGTAAGAGGAAGGAGCTTGAGAAACCTGTGACTCAAGCACAGCACAGGCAAGGACACAGCCAGCCTCACTACCCAGCCACACCAAGATGACACCCAACTGAGTCCTAGGACAACCAGGGCTGCTACAGGTGCAAGAACAGTTGCTTTTACCTGACATCCTTCCCCACAGTCATGGCTGCAATAACCTTCTTTACAGCTTCTTTCCTCTTCTCCTTCTTTTCATTATTGAGTTCAGCCTTCAGTTCAAAAATCTCTCCTGGCAGAAGATAAAACAGATTGAGCCTCTTGGGAGAAGAAAAGGGTAAGGCTTTAGGGACAGCTCAGAAGAGACTTTTTATTTTTCTGGCCTGTTGTTCCCATAAAACTGGTACAGCAGCATGTAGCAGCTGTTAGACTTCATGGAGAACACACTTCAATGACAGGCAAACTTGCAACACTCAGAATAATATGGGCTATACCTTGCTAATGAAAAGCAGTTAAAAAGAACCACGCTGCATGTTGCAGCTCCCCCACTTCGAGAACATTAAATCACATCACTGTAGCATCTTTTTCTCAGAGGCAACTATTATATAACCAGAATGAAAAGATATTTGGAGACACCAGATTAGTGCCTGCATGAAAAAAAAAACAAAACACCTAACTTAGCTAGGAATTTTGCCCAGGCTTTTTAACTTTTGCTCATCATCGCCTGCTTCCTGTGAACGCAATAAGAAAACAGCAGACTGCAGTGTAGCCCAAATGCCGTGATACACAGTGGCAGAAACAGGAAAGCACAAATTTAGTTCAGTGGAATAAATTCCTTCCAAGCTAGAAAGACAAAGCTACTACTAACAAACACAGCTTGCCTGGATCCTGAGGTTGCTGAAGCAGCCTCTTCCATGACACTAGTTCTTCCAGATAGGACTGCATGAAAAGTCAGTTCAGGCTGGGTCACAAAAGTGGCAAAGCAAACTTGTAAAATAAAGTAACATGTGCAAAAGGCCTGTTCCAGACAGAGCAAGTGGTGTGAGGAGGATAACGCTTCCCACTGACAGACAGCTTCCCGAAGAAGGACAGCAAGCAATATTCTCACTGGAAGCCACAGGCAGAGAACACATGACAAATAGCAAAATATCTCTGACTTAAATACATTCTAGCACCTAACCTTTGATTCCTACATGCCCAAGCCACTTTGTCAGATCAGCAGTACTCATTACTGAAGAGCCTCGCACAAAAAGACTAACAGGTACTTCAAAAATGAAGAGAAGTTACTGTTCCAAAGAACACAGTGCAGTGACCACTGGTCATCCTTCCTGTCTGAAAAAGGGATGCTCACATTACTCGCACTGAGATTGTGCCTCAGAGCAGAGCTGAGCCAGCAGCAGCGTGCTCACTGGAGCTCAGACAGTGCAGGCTGGCCTCTTGCAGCCATCCCAGAAAAGTCTGCCTGATGCCTTACTTACAGATAGTTGTTCCTTAGAAAGGTGTGAACAGCATTTGCTTAATTTATGAGCTCATTCTGAAGCTTAATGAAACATAAATATATCAACACTGTAGTTTTTTCACTGGCAAGCATTCATCAGAAACGTTCAGCCATTCTGAAAAAGGAGAGGTTAGTGCAAACCATTTTCCACATCTATTGGAGAAGGATGAGCAACATGAGGCTTAAACTGCAGTCTGCAACAGTGTTCTGTTTAAGAACAGGTTAGAAAATAAATCTGCCTACGACACTTTCAGCAGAACAAGCCCTGCTCTGGAACAGATGAATGAGTAAAATGTCCCCAAAGATCCTTGCCAGTCTTCCCATTTTGAAGGGCAGCAGTTTGTTGTGAGGTGAGGTGACCACCACATCTACAGTAAAGCCAAGGAAAATGTCCAACAGCGCACTGCAGCTTTGGAGGAAACGGCAATAGGAAATCCTGTTATCTTTGCAACAGCTTGATGTAGAGATACACACTTACACCTTAAATATTAGATGTCTGTCAATCAACTTAATCCTGTGATGCCCGACTGTACAACCATCCTCAGTCTTGAACTTATTAGCCCATAACTAAATCTTTGTCTCTGCCCAGATCTGCACTCAAATCCCAATGTTTTGTTCTCTGATACTTGAAAAAACAGCAATTTGGGTCATTTTCTGCATCACAAAACCATGTAATACATGAGTTTTGTCTTTTGTCACCATGTGACCTACTTTCAAAGTTTGTCCCAGGATGATTAAGACAAGAAACAGGGACAGAGCTAACAGAAAAGCACAGGTTCTTCTGCATGCAGTTAAAAAAGCTGTGTAAAAATAGCCACCCACCACCTCCAGTCCACTGCACCAGCTTAGCACTAACCTTTTTTATTGGTCGTGAAGTATTTGGAGTCCGTCATGGTTCCAGTTCTTTAAAACACCTGAGAATAATAATAAAAAAAGAACAAGAAGTCAAACAGCATTCAGAGCTGACAACACCCAGTTTGCAAGGCAGGAACTCCGACAAAGGACGGTTGGTGAGTGCGTAACATAAGGGAAGCAGCAAACGCTTTACATCCACAGACACAAGTTTCACAATCTTCATTGTGCACCTGCTGCTGATATTACTTGGCAAACCCAAGGATTTAAAGGGCTCAGATGAACAACGTTAGTGAAAACATAACAGCTGGAGGCAGACAGGCTGGGAAAGCAATGCTCAGCCCAGCTTTTTAAACTCTCAATCTGGGAAGGGAAAAGGCATTTTTTAACTCCTTCTCATCAGCAGACATGTTCTGCAACTGTCTTTCCCCTGGGTACACAATTTCGTTTTCCAAAAAAAGCACCGCACATTTAATATCTCGACTGGAAGCGAGAAGTCCGTGTTTCAGACAAAGGAAACCGTCAACTCCCCCTAACGATACTTTCCTGTGTTGCATCTTGATGGAAGGAACAATTAACCCTATTTGCAATACCCACCCCGAGGCCCTTTCATTCTTTCTTCTTTTATTCCCAGGAGATGCAAAGCAAGGTTTTTTTTTTTTTAAAGAAAAGCTATTACTTTTCAGTTCTCTCAAGCTTGAAATTGAAATCTTTCTCTGCCAAGATCTGACATCTCATCTGACATGACACACAAGCTTATTATTTCGGTGCCACACTGCGTTTTTACAGACAGGACTGAAAAATGCTGCTGGGCCAGCAAGTGCATAGCAGAGCTAAGAGAATGGTCTCACCAGCGCTCTTCTTGCTCCATGGAACCAAATTATTGATGCCTTAGAATACAGGGATTACCCAAACATATGTGGATAGCCATCATTTTATTCTTAGAATTGCCAGCTCTGTGACAAACATGACTCAAACAGTTTTCAAATACTGGCTGAAAAACAAGCATAGGAGTGGGCAGTTTTACTGTTTTTGATGGAACAGTCTGCATCAGTGCTAAGAACCTATGACCCTAAAACCAACCCAAAAAAGGGTTTTCCTACCTTTTTTCTCCTTTTTCTATTTTTTTTCCCCAATTACCCTTCTCTTGTACATACCTCCATGACCTTAAATGCTACCAGCAAAGCAGCAAGTCATCTGTTCCCTAAACATTGCCTGTCTTGCCTCTAAGCCTCGAAGGTCTCGCTGGCTCAGCAAAAGAACAAGCGTAGCTTCGAACTCCAAGACACTTCCCAGCAGTGGAACCAGCTTGCTGTTTCTTAACGCTTTCCTTCCTCATCCGTTAAGCAACCCCAGCACCACCACCACTTTTTTTTCCCCCCTATCCACCTCGATCAGTTTAAAACCTCAGCAGTTAAACTCCCAGCAGCAGCTGAGGGGTAATGGCCCAACCTCTATCACCTTCAACGTGCGGCAGAGCATGGCAATGCTGAGCAGTCGTAATCTTATCCAACTACCAAGCAACTAGATGAGAAACAACCTGTTGCTTAGCCCAGTTCCCTGGAGCTCCCGCCTGCCCTGTGCCTGCGTGGTTACTGCCTCATCCCAATTAGGCAGTATTACTGGGTTTGGTTTGATTTCTCTCCCTTTCTGCTCCCACCAAGCTGGAGAGCAAACTATGCCTGGGGACAGCTCTGCAAGTGCATTCCTCCTGCAGCAGAGGTTTGCCCTCCTTCCAAAACAGAGGCTGGGTTGGGAAAGCCACATGAGCCACAACATTGCAATCTTTCCAGGAAAAAAAAAAGCAAAAAAAAAAATCACAGCATCACAAAAGAAGAAGCTGTTGTGGGTCTTGTTTTATAATTAAAAACACAGCCCATGTTCAGCTGCAATGTAATTGCTGACACAGTCTTTCGGATTTGAGCCCAGCTTAAAAGATGACTTAAATGTTTTTCTCTATGAGAGTACTTGGCATGGTGCTGTGCAAAAGGCATTGAACATAGCCTTGCTGTTCTTTGTTTGCATTATATGTGGGTTTGTCAACCTGGGTCACACCTCCCATCTGAGCTGGTCTGATATTGTTTTAACAGTGGCCAGAGCAGCAGATAATAGAGAAAATCCAGGAGATAAAAAAAAAAAAGATAAAAAGCAAGCTACCATATTCCAAGTGCAACACAGGAGAAAGCTCTTTTTCTCATAAGCATACAGATTTTTGCTTCATGTGTGTCAGAGCTTGCTTCGCACATTGTTCAGAGACAGCTTGCTAGCAGTTCTACTGAGTATTATCTCATCCACTAAGCAAACTCAGCATGGCTTCCTGCAAGCTCCAGACGAAGGCCAAAAACAAAATAGCCCAGATATACGAATAGCAATGCTTTAAATAACGCAAGAGAATACCAGCTTCTTGTATGCAAATCTACATCTGAAGAGGGCAGCGATAAATTACAACAATGCCACAAACATACTTGTGTTTTTAGGGAAAATCTACATGAGATTGGCCCTTCCTTACTATAATTCTGCATCCAGCACCTGATAAGGTGGAAACAGGGAAGAGGTGTTCAAGTCGACAGCAAAAGGCTCCTGATCCAACCCCAGCAAACAAGGAAAGATGAAATAGAGGCATTTCTCCAGAAGCTTTGGCAATACTTAATGCTATAACCATTGGCTTGACATTTAAATGTAGACTGAACCAAAAATATGATTAAATGAAGAGACTAAGGAACCATCATAACCAGAAACATAAGCCTCATCAGCCCGAAACCACGCAGAAAACGATCCTGCCTCTGACCAACACCCACTTTGCTCCATGCATGACTTCAAGGACAGCCTGAGCAGCTCCCCACCACTGATTTCACACAGGTGTAAACAGGAAGGTGGAGGTTTAAGGCCTCAGTATTGATCCAAGCTCCCAAGCACTGAAACGATCCAGTGTTGAACCCCTAAATCTCTAAAGCGATCCGCAGTTTAATGTGGCTTATACTCTAGTGCCACCACCTCTTATCTGCACCCATTTCACGAGCAGCCGCACACTAGCCCAAGCGTGGTTCAGGGCCGCTGAAGCATCAAGAAACTAAACAGAGTGGCTGTACACGGATGGCAAAGGGAGAGCAGCGCCTCAGCTTTAGACACCTGCAGCCCCAACAGCATGTGCTAAGGGCAGGTAATTCGTTTCCATCTTGGGGAGCAAACACCCCTCTGGTGCTCCCCACCCTGTTCTCAAGCACCCTGTGCCTCCCACCACCTCCTCACCCCTCAGACCCCCACCCCAGCTTTGCCGCCAGCCCCAGCCTGCAGCAGCACTCACAGCCCCTCCACCACCCGTAGCACCCATCCACCATCCTCCCGGGCATCCCTGGCCTCCTCAACCCCCTGCCCGCCTCCCTGCAGCCCCCAGACCTCTCCCAGTATCCCCCAATTGCAGGAGCATCACCCCCCATCCCAGCTCCCCTCCCCAGTGTTCCCAGCTCCAACAGCCCCCCTCCCCAGTGCCTGCCCAGTCCCCTGCGGCACCCCAGCCCTCATCTCTTCCCAGTCCCGCCAGTATCCCAGTAGCTCGCTGTGCCGATTCCCACTCCCCAGGCCAGGGCCACCGATCTCCGCCCCCGCCGGCCCCCAGCACCCCCACCGCCAGCACCTGCCCTCCCACCGCAGCCCCACCAGTGCAGAGCTCACCTCGGCCCCTGCCCAGTGCCCCCACGGCCCAGTGCCCCCTCCCAGTACCTCCGCACCCAACAGCCCAGTCCTCCCAGTGACCCCCCCCCCGCCACCCCGCCCACTACCTCACCAGTGACCCTCTCCACCTTATCCCAGTACCCCACCGCGGCCCTCCCCACCCCATTCTGGTCCACCCTCCCAGCACCCCACCAAGTGCCTCACCAGTGCCCCTCACCTCTTTCCGGTATCCCCTCCCACCTTCCCACAAGTGACCCTCCCCACCCCATCCCGGTTCCCCCTCCCCGCCCCGAGCCCCACAGCGGCTCCCCCGGCCCCACTCACGGCGGCGGGACGGACACACCACTGTGGGGGCGGCGGCGGAACCGGAAGCGGTGCGGAGGGGCCGGGAGGACTCGCGAGAATAAACCCTCCCCCGCCTAGAGCGGCCGCGCCCCGGCACCATAGAGGGGCGCGGGGGGAGACAGAGCGCCGCCCGCGTCGCGCTTCCGGGAGGCGGTACTCCGCTTACGCCAGGCGGGTGCCCTCCGGACGGGGGCTGGGGCTCCCCCTGGCGGCGGGGCGCAGCCGGCGCCATGGCGGAGCTCGGCGCCCACCTCACGGCCGCTTCGGCAGTCGACGACCGGCCCTCCATCTTCGAGGCGGTGGCCCAGGACAGCCTGATGGCCGCCGTGAAACCCGCCCTGCAGCACCTGGTCAAGGTAAGGGCGAGACAGCCCGCAGACCTGGGGCGGGGGGAGGGGCCGGCGGCGGCCTCCCTGCAGGCCTGGAGGCACCGCGCTGTGGGGAGCAGGACACTGAGGTGAGCAGCGTCTTGAGAGTGAATATTCTGTGGGGAAACTGCTGCAAAGAGGACCGTGGAGAGGCTGCACAGCTCTGTGCTGAGCCCTTGTCGCCAGGGTTTACCTCTGGCCAGGCTCGCAAGCTAGTATAACAGTTTTGACACACACAGGTCGCTTTATGAACTGAGGGCGTAATTTATAGCTACTGTAATTTAACACATTACTCCACTTCCAGTTGCTTCTGTTTTGTGTCCCTTACCATAGGTGCTTGCTGAGTCTAATCCTGGGCGATACAGCTTCCTCTGGCACTGGTTTGATGAGATCTACATCCTTCTGGATTTGCTGCTCCAGCAGCACTATCTGGCCAGGTGCAGCGCCTCCTTTTCTGAAAACTTCTATAGCCTAAAGAGGATACCCATAGGAGATTGCAGACAGCAACCTCTGGCCACTGCTGGCCTGCCAAAAAGGCAGCACTGGAAGTCTCTCCTGTTGCTGGTTCTTGTTCCTTATCTGAAAGGAAAGCTAGAGAAACTGGTGTCCAGCCTGAGGGAAGAGGATGAGTACTCCATCCACCCTCCATCATCATCCTGGAAGCGCTTTTACAGAGCCTTTCTAGCTGCCTACCCCTTTGTAAACATGACCTGGGAGGGCTGGTTTCTTATCCAGCAACTGTGCTATATCCTCGGCAAAGCTCAGCATCATTCACCCATGCTGCGCCTGGCTGGCGTTCGCCTGGTCAGACTGACTGCAGAGGATATCCAGGCCCTGGAGAAGAAATTGGCTGGAACAACCTCAAGTCAAGCACACAGGTATGTCAGAACATGACTTAGCTGCTGCTTTCTAGGAGATTCTGTGGCTGTGTTAATTTGGAGGTGATGCTGCAAGTAAAACTATCTTTTCTCCAGAAATTCTTCAAGATGAAGTTTATCTCTGGGAAAATGTGCTCCAAAAGGGTGTATTGTTAGTGTAAATAAGGAAAAAAGTAGCAGGGATTAGCTTCACAAGATTTCGTGGTAATAAAATTGCAATGTTGGCGGGGCGGGGCGGGGGGGGCAGGGATTGGTACTCCAGCCTTTATACTGTTCAGTGTTCAACTGCACTTCTCTAATAAGGGAAGTAGACTGTAACAATACTGCTAAAAGGACTGAAACTTAGCTCTCTAATCTTTCTGAGCAGCAGCTAGTTATGACCACCCTTAACGTTCTGTAAAACGATGATCCATGAGTGAAACACACTGTGGTCCAGGTCCCCTCAATCCAAACTCTTCTAATCTAGACTTCCGAACAAAACAGGACTTGAAGCTTTCTTAAAATACAGAGAATCTGGGAGAAATAGCCTAGCTGAGCCTCATTACAAACATGGGATATGTTGACCAAGCTACTTAGCATTAAGAAGCTGTATAAAGCAGTGACTTACTCCCTGGGACCTTTTTGCATTGGTTTGCAGATGGACAAATGTGCAGTACTAACAATTCCTCCGTATCATCTCTCTCCTTCACAGCATTAAAACACAAGTGCAGTCAGCAGTGAGGAAGGCACTAGGTGGCATTGCCTTCTCCCTGTCCACCGGGCTGTCCATCAGCATGTTCTTCCTCCAGTTCCTGGACTGGTGGTACTCCTCAGAAAACCAAGAGACAATCAAATCTCTGACAGCGCTCCCAAATCCTCCACCCCCCATGCACCTCGACCACGGGACCAGCTCAGCTCTCTTACCCCAACTGAAGACGGTGTGTCCTCTGTGCCGCAAAATTCGTGTCAATGCCACGGCCCTGTCCACCTCTGGCTTTGTGTTTTGCTACCGCTGTGTGTACAGTTACGTGAAGACTCACCAGCGCTGCCCAATCACAGGCTATGCCACAGAGCTGCAGCACCTTGTCAAACTGTACTCTCCTGAGAACTGAAAGGCCTGCCTCATGCTTCCAGAGAGATACATCTCCGAGGCTAGCAGCTGGGCTGCTGGGTAGCAGTGAGCCTAAACTCACTCTTTCTTATGTCCCACAGAAGACTTTCGACCACTGCAGCTCATCATCTAAAGCTCCTTAAACTTGGTGGTGCATCAGAGTTTTGCTGCCTTTGTGAATTCTGGTAAGGCTCTCCCCTTCGTTTATTAGCTGTTCAAACACCCTGTGACAGTTTCAGAGGGAGCGGACAGCCACAACCTGTCAGCCAGCACAGAAATGCCTTCAAAGACCATCCAAAAGGGAAGAAACATTAATTTGGATAAGAATGCAGATGTGAGGATCAAAGAGCATCGCTAGTGAAAGTTCTGCTCAAGGGCATGAGCCAGCAAATTAAAGAGGTAGGGAGAATTCTTTAGGCGAGTTATTCCTCCCTTAGCAGCTTACCAGGCGCTCGTGCTGCCCGGGGCGAGCTCTGGCACTAGCGCTTGTCAAAGAGGTAGAGACAGGCTTAAACCTCTCCTCTGATCATGCTGTTCTTCAGAGTCTTCCTGGGTTTTCAGGCTACTCACCTTTGAATGGAGAACTTCACACCCCCAATTCCCATCCAGAATTCTAAATTAAAACTTTTGACTCTTTAAAGGAACAAGGGGTGATGTGTGCAAAGAAGGATACAAGAGAGAGCTTACATTTTCTGCATGACAGAAAAATGACAAACCAGATTAAAGCAGCAACTGTGCCAAATTATGAGAGTTGTTTTTTGTTAAATAAATCTCTGAATTTGTTATTTTCTGCTTTTATAAAGCAAAATTCTTTCTTGATTGAGAACCTTACTTCTTTTCTGAGGATTGGAAAAAACAGAGCTTGCTCCTCTAGGGGCTCTATTTACATAAGGGAGACTAGACTAAAGCTGCTTTCATCTTTGCAGATGATGACAATGGATATAAGATTAGAATTTTGTAGGCTGGGAATCTTTAATGTCTATGTTTCAGTATTACATTGCAATTATGCCAGTCCCAGCCACGTAGCGCATTCATATGTAACAAAGCATCCTTTCACTGAACAGAGGAGAAGAGAAAACCTGTGACATTACAGCTGGTTCTTGCTTGACACCCGATTTTTCACGATGGAAGGTTTTTTCCTGACTTGGCTCTAGGGAGCAGCAGTTAGCTATTCCAGATGTCACTGTGACTTTGCTTATAGAATATGAAAAGCAAAGTTTGCTGCATAAAGTACATGGTCTTTCCAGATTAAGAGATACACTCTAACATTTAATCCACTGAACCAATCATCTCCTTTTCCCCCACTTTAGCTCTGCTTCAGAAGATAAAAATCTCTAATATCCTCCTTTACCTGTAAGCAAGATAGCAAGGTTATTGAATAATATGGGGAAAAGTACAGTAATTTGCATCCTCCCAAAGATGTTCTCGAAAACACCTACTGTAACAAATGAGATTGGTCCCCAATGCTTATTATCTCTATACAACTTTGAGACCTTTCTACCTGTGCCACTATGGAATAATAAAAACTGTCTCATTTCTCCCATAGTTATGGGATCCGTAAAGACACCTCTCTTCCTTTAGAAAGCCAGTAAGAGCACACACGTTTTACTGGAAAAGAAAGCACAAAGTGCAAGATTTCCTGAGATTTCAAATCACTTTTAACTAGCTGGCTTTGGGCTGGGTATTAATTCACATCACTTACCACATCAGTTTTGCTTCGTACACAGAAATAGTCATCTCTGTGATAAGCCAGTATCCAAGATGCTGGAGTGTCTTACAATGATTAGACAGATGTGTGCTTGATTGTCCTGTTGACTCTGGTGCAACCGCTCATTTAAATAAGGGCTGAAGGATTTGACTGACAATTCAGTTTTGGGATAGGTTTGTTTTCCTTTTATCCTTGCTATACTTTCCAAATTATCTGTCTGCAGCTCGGAGAGAAGCTGGGCAGACCTGGGACAGACTGACTGATGATGACTCGCCCGCCAGCACTGCAGAGCTCTTGGGCAAGTTCTGCACCATCTTTCCATCTAATCCAGAAGGATTCACTAACTGCTGAACCGCACAACCAAGTTGCCTGCATGCACCCTGCTCCACGGCCTCTACACCTTCTTCTTGCAGGCTTAATCTCTCTTCCTCTCTCCATTCTGGACACCAGATGCCCACCTGTCAGGCCCGGGCTGCCTTCCACTCCACCTCTCCCCACACCATGCTGCACCGCACCCCGCCCCTGCCAGACTTCCATTTAGCCAGCTCCATGGCAGCTCCATCCAGCTCCCAGACCTGCACAGAACCACCCACATCTAAGCCTCGCAGTTCTGAATAGCTGTAATTACTCTTTTGAATGTTAAATTGTTCTTTAATGCCTAGCTGACTACCAGGCATTAAGCCCAGGATGGCAGGCTCAGCAGTTACCTGGCAGATTACTGTTCTTGCACATGGCTGCAGAATACCAACTTGGATTTGACTGTTTCTTCTAACCCTCCTGACCTTAGTAACCAAATACATTCATGTTTATCAGGTTTATTGTCTAAAACAAGAGCTACAAAACCAATTTGGGTTATAAAGATTCCTATTAATCTGCTTTTTAACTGTAATAGTGTTATTAAAGCCACGATGGTCTAAAGGTAGACAAGAAAAGATTTTTTTCAAGGAACACCAACTTTATTAAACCAACCTTTGGACTTACATACTGATTTATGATTTCTGTACAGTCACACATCATATATGCATCCAGGATGCTTTGTTCTGTTGCTTAATACAATGACATCGACATTAACAGCCACACTGGAGTTGCCTGTTACATTACTGTCAGAACTTGACTTCTCACGTCTTTTAAAAAAATGCTTAGTGAACCTAAGCCACATTCATGACTCATCTAGACACTCTTATTAAAAATTAGTGCATTAGCAACTGAGTTGCTTTCCCTGCTTCCTTAACAAGAAGCCACATCACTTCTCCTGTTAAGAGAAAACCACCATAACTATAGTCCTATGTACATATTCCCCATAGAAGCTTCCTTCTCCACAGGAAGGGAAATGAATGTAAAGCTGTCACCAAGACCTGGAAGAGAATAAAAACTAGATTAGAGAATAACTCCATATCTTTTCCTGTACTTGCTTCATTAGCCCAGCCTTTCCCCCGCTGCCCCAAAACGGCTGCACTTCATCCAGAGCAGAGCACCAGAGCCAGGCCCGACACCACAACTCTCTTCCAAAAATATTCCTGCCTCAGTGCTGACAATTGCTGACTAAGAACACAGCTGAACCAACTGCTAACGAGGTGTCTACAGCACAGTCAGCTCACACTCCATTTTATGGAGCCTGCATTGCATTTACAAATGGAGGAGACACAGTGGCAGAGTATCTGGAGTTTCGTAATCCATGTCACCCATAGGAGAAAAAAACCAAGAAACCCCTCTCACTGCAAGCTCAGTATTAAATGCAGCGTAGCAGTATGATACACAAATCCAAACAAATGTCTGCACTACTCACTTTTCAAATTGAGGTTTTGTTTTTCTGCTGGTAAAAGAAATTGCTAAAAATTCTTAGTATTTTTCCAATATTTTTAGCGTGCATGAAAAAGTTTCAAGAAGATGCAAAGCTGTTTACTCTAGATGAGCTTAGCCTAAATAAGCTCAGAGAGAAGATTACATGATCATGCCCTGGTCAGAGCAAAGACACACAGTCTCAGCAATACCAGTTCAGGCTATACTTCGCTCATCATTGCTTTGGGCAAATTTATTTCCATTCAATAAGGAGCTTGTTCCCAAGTCAAGAACTAGAACAGAAAAGTGTTTTTTTTCCTCCAGGGAAAAAAATATGCACACACACCTCCCCACCACCAACACACAGAGATTAACTCTTTTCACTTTCACACGGCTTTCTACAGGACAAAGTTTGCAGTAAGTTAACACTGACCCTTGAGAGATGAGACAGGACTGGCTGTTAAGAGACTGAAGCCCTGAGTTGCTGTTTCTACCTCGCTGTACCCACCTCCGTCACACAGCAGCACGGAGGAAGTGATACTTCATACCATCAGTACAGATGTAGCCCCTCTGCACAGTTTATGTGTTCGGCTATGTACATGACAAAGCCATGCTAGTAGAGTAACACAGGCAAAAGCTTTCCATTTCCCCTTCCCAAATTCCATTAGCTAAGCCAGCAAACCCCCTTTTTTCCTTCTGACATACCTATACAGAGTGCCACCCCACAAGGCATGAGAGACTCCAAATAGGCATTAATTAACTCTTTAGCTGATCCGCAAGCATGCAACAGATAAAAAGAGCTGGTTTAGGTTTTATGCTCATCCATGAATTAAGGGTTTGATTTTTTTCTCCTTATTACCTCCTACTGTTACAGATAACAAGGAGCTGGAGCACATTTAGCAGGGGAGCAAGGGGAGGGAGGAGGGCGACATACCTGAACAGAGCTGGAAGGGAAGGGAAATCACGAACTGGGATTCCAAAGTCGTCAAGGAAAGCCAGTAACAGGCAAAAACAAGAGGAAATAAACCTGTCACACCTATAAATGCTGCTGAAGTCAGTAGCCCCGCAAGGGTCCAGAGGCCTATTTTGATCTAACCCTTCCCTCGTGCACGCCATTTCCGATGTCCTTCCCTGCATCCCCCCCCAGCTCCTCCACCCCTTCCCCCAGCCCCGCACAGCCCCCCGCATCCCCCTGGCGCCCAGATACCCTCCCCTGATCCCGCTCATCCCCACACCCCTTCAGCGCCCTCGGTCGGGTTCACGCCGCCCCAGCCAGCCCCCCCAGCACTCCCTCAGCCTCTCCGACCCCGTCTCACCGCACCCCAAGCCCTCAGGAGCCCTACCCTGGCCCCCCTCCTCAGCTCCTCCGCACCCCCTAGGCAGGCCCAACCAGGCCGAGGCGGAGCTGCCGACTTTTGTTCCACCCCCAGTAGCCAACAGCCAATGGCAGCGCGCGGTGCTGCCGGCGAGGCCAGCTGAGCGCCAATAGGAAGGCGCGTTTTCGGAGCTCGGGGCGGTGCGAGCGTTTCCCGCCCTGAGGCCTGAGGGGGCGGGAAGGCCCGGCCCTGGCGGAGCGCGGCCTGTCCTTCGTCGCCGCCGCCCCTGCAGCTGGTTCGTAGCCGCTGGAGCTGCTTCGCTTTCCCTCTTCCGTTTCCTCAGCGACAGCACTTGCTGAGCCGAGGCTGAAAGCGGTGAGAAGTCACTGCCTCAAACGCCGTCCGGTCCTGAGGGCCCGGCTGCATGTTGTGTAGCAGCGGCTCCTCGGCAAAGGGGCAGCGGGATGAGTTGGGGTATCACTGTGAAAACAGCTAAGGAAAAAAAAAAAAAAAGGAAGAAATAAAACAAACAAAAAAAAGTGGGAGAAATAAAAATATTCCAACAATTGAACAGAAGGTGCTTTGGCAGGAAAAGTATCGTGATTTAACATATAAGTTAAAATAAAACGCTTGTTTAAGGTCAGGTGGGTAAATTCATCCCGTTGTTTAAAGGGGTAACTCGGTCCCTCCTGATGGGCAGCAGTTTGCAAGAAATTCCTGCATAGCACACATGCCTGCTTGGGAGACGTATTTCACATGGTTTTCCTGGATTTTCTGACCCTGCCGGGGGCCCTTCTGTGCAGGATCAAGAGGAGGATCCAATCCAAGGGGCAACAACAGCCCAGTGATGTAGTTAAGTATGTAGAGACACAGAGTTCAAGAAATCAAAGCTTTTTAACCCACCTGTGGGCTTCATTCTGACTCTACGCAGCCTGCAGAGGAGAAATCTCCAAGGAAGGTAGGGAAGTCTTTGGGAACTGGTGGTGGGCACCATGAAAAATTCAACTGGGAAAAACTGCTTTGTAATGAATAGAGAGAAGCTCGGGACACCCCAATAGAGTCTGGACGGATATGAAGAGAAAGGAGAAGACAACGGGCAAAGCAAGGAAGGGGGGGTATGACACCAGAGCAGGGGACTTTTTTTTTTTTAATATGGTTTGGTATCAAAAACTAAAAAGCATTTTTACTTTGTACATGAAGCTGTAATCCTGCCCGCAGAATATTTTTCTATTTCCTTCCTGTCCCGCAAGCAAGTTTCTGCAGACTAGCACTAGCTTACTCTAAACATTCCCAGCCAACGTTTGGAAAAGTTACTATGCAGAGCCACATCTGCTCATGCTATGCAAGACTATATTGAAATAGAACACAACCTAGACAGAAATGGAATAGCAAAGTATGTGGCAGAACATTGTTGTATGTATCTTAAAGAGGGTTACTCTGCAAAAGGTATTGCTATTCTGTGCTACAGCGACGAAGAAGGAAAAGTATATGGTAGAATACTAGCATCAGAAATGAAGTCAAATATATCATCAAGAAAAATGGAGAGAGGGCTAGAGGAGCACGCTATTCTTGACAGCATCCATTGTTTCTTTGGCTTAGAAAGAAGCATTGTGTTTGGTATACTTTCCCTTTCAGAGACAAATTTTAAGAGATATATTGGCCTGTGTAGCATCCAGAGTTAATTTAAAGCTACACTTGTTGTGTGAGAACTATAAATCGGTAACCACGTAGGATCCCCACAGGGCCCTGATAGGTCAATGGTTATATAGAGTAAGAAAAAATCAAACATATATCTGATGTAGAAAGATTTCCTTTGTAATGGCTAGTCCTCTCTAAAAGCCGAGACATCGTTGGGTAGCCTCTACCATCTGTTTTAAATCGAATGTAAGGTTTCAATAATGCAGAGAAAAGAAATACTTTGAATGTCAGTGAATTACATCATTTCCTGAAGGCTCCTTTCAAGGACTTGCTAAACCTGACATTCAGCCTTTGACTGCATGCAGGTGCATTTCCAAGTGAAAGCCACTCTGCCAGAGCAGGAAACTGGAAGACTTTCCGGTTTTCACCAGCTCACTCCCATACTCCTAGTACTGCTCAGAAAAGTTACCAAACAGCATAGGCATCCAGTGTTAGAAGCCATTTTTTAAAAAAAGATATCCTCTATTCAAGTATCTAGGAAAGTAAAAATGGGGTCTTCTTTCTATGCTTTAGCTAAAAAGTGTAAATAAATTGTTTTTACAGAAATAGTTTCCCCACTCAATTTCAGGAACAGTCAGTATGGCTTAGAAGAACCCAGTTGCTCTAAAGCAGAGCTTTAGTGGGAGAAGGAAAACTTTGCATAACCACCCTTAGAGACCAATAGCATTTTTTGTCTTCGTTTCAGACATGTTGGTTAGATCACAGAATCATTAAGGTTGGAGGGACCTTTGAGATCATCAAGTCCAACCGTTAACCCAACACCACCGCACCCACTAAACCATGTCCCAAAGCGCCACATCCACACATTTTTTTGAACACTTCCAGTGATGGTGACTCTACCACCTCCCTGGGCAGGCTGTTCCAATGCTTGACCACTCTCTTGGTGTAATTCCTAACATCCAATCTAAACCTCCCCTGGTGCAACCTGAGGCCATTTCCTCTCATCCTATCACTAGGTACTTGGGAGAAGAGACCAACACCCACCTCACCACAACCCCCTTTCAGGTAGGTGTAGAGAGTGATAAAACTCTCCATATAGAGTTAGATGCAAAATACTTTTGAAAGACATCCAAAATTCCAAAAACTGGGTATCCACAATTGAAGGCTGGTTGAAAATAAACCATATTGTTTTCCACCACAGAATGACCTGTGGTTCATTTGGTTTGGAAGAACAGTCTGATATCCTCTTAGTGTGATTATAAAGCACCAGTGATTTAACAGAACATAGTTACAATCAGAAGACATTGTACACAGCGGGAATCACCCTTCAAATAAATTTGCCTTTACACTGTCAAACCTGTTAAAAATTCTTGCTTTTCTAACTTCAGGAAGCTAGAGGCATGTTCAGTTATTTTTTTCCCCCTCAATCAACAAACAAAGAAAGACTATGCCCATGGTTCCTTACCCCCAAACCTCAACCCTTAGTCATGCCACACCTATCATTTGAGGATCACTAACATTTAGTATGATCAGAAATATTTTAATGCACTTGAATTCACATTTAAATCATTGTTGAGTAAGATTATATTTACTATATACTTAGATTTTCTTCCCCCTGGGGACTAAAGCAAGGGTCTGTTTTTGTGTTGTCCATAGCATGCATAAAGAATCTATGCTTGAATGTAAAACTTTTATTATATAAAGTTTAATGTGATTGCCAACTGGTGCATTTGCTTCTCTTTCCGCTTTTTCCATAAATGAGATACTTTCAACATTCCCTGTTGAACCTACCACTGTGCCCTGGTGAGAACCTCAGCTTAACCCATTAGTGCCACCTCCTCGTACAGCCTTTCATGGCAACTTCGCACGTTCATTTGAGCAGCACTGGATAGTTTGGTGAAAATTCAGCCTGTGCTACCAATTACTCCAGCTTCCTGGGTATGATGCAAGGGTGCAAGTGGGCATTGCCTTAGATTCTCCATTTGCTTAATAAAAGCAGAACAGGAATTCTGCATGAACAGAGTAGTGAATTTATTAAGAGTTCATCCACCATCCTCACACTTTGGCACACCGCTTAAGGCTGTTTAAAAATACCATAAATGAACAAAACACACACAGCTAAAACCCAACCTATTTTCTGACTACAGAATAGAAGGCATTTAACCCTTCTTGTTCCATCATTACTAGGTATTCCAGAAACACCAGGAGCTGTAGATGGTTGCAGAACAGATTTCAGCTCAGCAGAGTTTCTTTCCAATAGCCCCTGGCACATTTCTAACACAACTGACTTTTACAGCTGGGCCTTGAAACTTTCATCATTATCAGCTGAATGAGGGCAAAGAGAGGATTTACACCATCTGGGAATTAGTCAGATGGGCACTTTCCAAATTTTCCAGGCAAATGTCCCCCTTTTCCTCATACAGTTTTTGATCCTCCATAGTTGTTCCCAAACTGTTCCATGCCTTTGACAATGGCACTAGATTTTCCTCACAACTCGCTTTTCCACATTTCTCAGTAGCTTTTCCCACCTCCCCCACATTCAGCCCTTTTTGGTGCTTTTCATTTCCTCACGCCCGAGAGAGAGGCTTGATCAACCCATAATCCATGCACCTTGTGAGGCAATCACGTGCTACATTAATGATGTGCTGCTTCTTGGGGTCATCTTCTTGCTTGCCGATGTACGTCAGGATCTCCAGGAGCTCTGTCTCCACCAGCTTCTTCGCTAGCTCTTTGTCGGCACTGATTAAATTGAAAGTAATGACCAGTCCTCGGTGCTGCACTTCCATGTTATCATGCAAGCAGAGCCTCTGCAGGATTTCAAGCCACTGGGTGGTCTTCAAGGGAAAGAGAGATCTTTAGTATTGATCTGAAGAATACCTCAGCCAAGAATGCGAGTTTGGCAAGGCATTTCTCAGCAGTCGGAACACAAGGACCCACCTCTTCAATACTCATGTCAGGTATGGTTATTTGATTCTTTAACTACGGAAACCTGATTCCAAACTTTTGAAACCAATTTTTGTTACACTAAAGTCAGCAGCTTTCATGGCACTACCACCACATGAAACACACACTGCTGCATAATCTCTGTGCAAAGAATCTGATTAGAGTATTAACACAGCTGAGATGACCAGAAGCAGACCACCCACTCTCCACACTGATTTTCCTGAGCCCTTCCTTTGTCTTGATTAATCATTTTTATTCTAACAAGCCCCAGTGTCCAACATCAGCATGATTCATGACTTCTCAGCCACAGCTCTTCACGGATACTCAGCTCTGCAGGGTCTGAGTTCTCAGGACCTACAGATCTGTGCAGAAAGTGGAGATGTTTTGGGATCTGTAAAGCTCAATAGAAATGAGAAGAGCTTGATAACATGAGTGAAACAAGGTTTGAATTTCAGGTTATTTATCAAAAGCTTTAAGGGCCTAGAGAGTAATATTCTGCATTCCTAACCTTGCTTGACAGTCAGCATCCTGGACTTAAGGCTTGAGGAATGGCTATATAGAAGTATTTCAGCTCTGAGATGAAGTCTAGCATAAAGGCAGGCTGGTTTACTTTATGCAGGGATGGACGAGGAGCGTGCACACCCAGGTCTCAACTTTACCACTAAGTTCCTCACTGTCAGACTGGTGGACTACCCTTCCTTTTGAGAGGCATTTTCATGACTGAGCCAGGCTCCTTCAAGGGTATGTCTACACTGCCAATAGTCAGACTTATGGTCTTACCACTTCAGTCATCTTAGAGCAGAGCTTCTTTTGTGCCGCTGTAAGCATGGCCAGAGCTCCTGCCGCTGCAACCTGGACTTTCTCATCATCCTCACCACACAATAACACCACCAACTTCAGCCGGTCATTTCCATCAGCGACAAACCGCTCTTGAACCTAAAAAACCACAACCCCATGATATCCATAGACAACACATTTAGCAATGCATCATCACAGGGGCTCATGACTGGTGCATGCAGCCAAGTCTGAGATGCCCAGTAAGTTACCTCCTTGTTGACCACCAGGTTGCACATGCACTCTGTGGCTGCCTGTCGAAGTTGGTCATGATTCTCAAACATATAGTTTTCAATATCCGGCAGGGCCCTCTCTTTGACTATCTTCATCCTGTGTTGAAGAGCAGTCAAATAAAATACATCATGGGACAAGCAATAGCCAACTTATAAAATACTAACTGCAGACAGGGAAAGCCTTGAAACAAATCAGTGTCGGCAGCACTGGAGGTCATGACATGGTTTATCCCTTATCTAAGGCAGGTTAGGTTCATGTCTTTCCTCTTTCTAGAAGAAAGTGTGCCACGCTACTTGTCTTGGCTAAGTTTCTGAATCTTTTAGTGCTCAGGCCTTTGTAGCTCTGCCAAAGGTATCTCAAACTGACCAATCTTCATAGTCCTACAAGAAGAGTGTTGAACTGAAATTCACATTTACTCCTGGGGAAGTAAAAAAGCAGTTAAACTCACCGAAGTTTATCGCTTCTTCCTGAAAAGTTAGTGAGACCTAACAGAGCCTCATAATTCTGGAGGCCATCTCTCTCAGTGTTCAGCAGGCTGACAAGGGGCCTCACCACCTCGTACACCTAAGAAGATAAGGCATGTCACTGCTTCTCCATCTCTCGCATGTCGGAAATTTTCATTTGCTAAAGGAATTATCAATTTTTTTTTTTTTTTAAGCTTACCCTCTCCCCTGGGAATGCCATATCTGGATTGGAGATAGCAGCAATTTTCGCCAGAGCATGAGAAGCCTTTATCTTGCCAACTTCTGTGCCTTCCACAGCCAGAGGTATCAGGGCCTAGCGACACACAGGAAAGCATTCAATACCTCTTCACAAGATTTAAAGGATGGCTTAACTATACTAAAATAAGTTAGAAGTATCCTAAAGAAGTGTCTGTTCAAGAAATGGGTCTGGACTGTAGCCCACAGTGATGTCTTGCTTTTCTTCTCAAATAGAAGCCACAGCAGAGCTTGTAGCTCACACATAGTTGTTTCAATAAATTGCTTCATTGGAGGCTTGCAGGACTGGAGCATCAGCCTGGGCCCCACAGGCTCATGCTTTTGTCACCTTCCCTCACCGCAGACACGTTGCAGGCTCTGGACAGACATTAACTGCACATCAGGTTGGGCTGCAAACAAAAGTAATCACCTTTCCACCGCCTTGAGCAACAATGGTCCCACGGTCCTTGGGGTCTTCACACAAGGCAAGAAACACCCTACAGAAGCACAGCATCACTTAGTGAAACAACCACATGGGAAGGCAATAACCCACATCTTTCATGAAAAGGGGCTAAAGTTTTGCGCGGGTTCCAGATCCACCAGGTAAATTCCAGATGTATAACCCAGTGCCCACTCTAGGAGGAAGCAACAAATGGCACAGCAAAAAGTTTCCAGGCCTGTAAGATGAACTCTATTCCAGCCAAAAGCAGTACAGAGGACTAGAAATTCAAAATGCACCCTAACAAGACAGCCCGCCAAGCCAGCTTCAAGGTCAGAACGTAGGTGTTTGTGACATGGCTTAAGAAAACCTTTGGTTTTACATCTTTTCTCCACCTCCCTTTCATCTTGCCCCCATAGGCAGAATGCAGCACCCCACGAAGCAAGGAGCCAGCCCAGGAGCCCATCTCCATGGCACGTGGGCTGGCCAGCACTTCTGGCTCCCACAACAGCAATGAAGGCACCTGGCAATGAGCTCCTTGCTCTGGTCCGTCAGTATGGCACTGTCCACCTTCACCATGCAGGCCAAGGCAGAGACAACGCCGGCTTTCAGCAACCGCTTCACCCGCTTCACAACAAAATCCTTCTTGTCCTGAAAAGGGACATTGGAAAGGGATTAACCCCTTAGCAGTTGCCACCCTGCTGACTACAGCCAAGCCTAGTTGGAGAGCAAAGCAGTTTCAGCCTCAAAGACAAGAGACCTGACATCTGTGACAATGGATACACCAAAGAAAGTCTTCAGATCCAAGCCAGGTCCCCAGCTGTAGACAACCTACCTTTGGATGCTCCTCAGGCACATGCTGCTTGGAGAATTTTGCCAGTTGCACCAGCTCTGGGACCAGCTCCTTGGTATCATAGCTGTTGGTACAGTTCACCAGTGCAGAAGCCACAGAATACAAGATAGTCTTGTCACTTGTCTGCACAGAAAAATAAAAGCTTATGTGAGGGTGAGGACAAGATAGCAAGGAAAGAGGTCCCTTAGGACTGCCATCATGGTGGTTTGCACTAGCTGAAGTGTTCTTAGGCTTATCCCCGGCTTTATAGCCCAGGGCAGGGAAAAACAAAAGTTGTTATGGCCAAACAGGGTGTTTGACATTAGATGCTGTCACACCTTGATGCCTTTTATTTTCATGCAGTTGCTGACAGTAAAGGTAAGAGCAACCTTCATGGGCCTTGGGAGAAGAGCAGGATGACGACAACCTTGAGGTGTGTCTGTGGCACAGGCAAAACAGATGTTTTGCAACGCTAGAGATAAGGGTTTGGGGTTGCAGCTCCTCCTGCCTGGGAAGACAGTGTTGGGCTGGAGAGCTGGGGAGAACCTGACGCTACCAGAGGAATGAGGGAACAAGGTAAGGAGAGAGACCTTGGCCAATTCAAACATAGCTTGCAGGGCTGGCTCATCTTCAACAAAGTCATCTTTCACATCTGCATCGAGGGTTAAATATGCAAGCCCTTCCACAGCCCATTTCCTGGTGCGGGCATCAATGCTGGTGTTACACAACCATCTGGAAGAGAACACATCCACATTTATCTCTGGAGCCAGGACTAATTTCTCTGGGAGAAGCGGGAGGAAGAATAGATATTGAGATGGTTTCAGGCCCAAACATGTGCTTCGGTTCTGCTGCAGCTCTTAAAGACTGTGGATGCTCCCCTTGAGACATGACCTTCCTCCTGTGGCCCAGCTCAAGGGATCTAAATGCTGCAGGGACAGACAGACCAGGGCTGCTACTCAGCACTGCTTTGCCTTCACCATCACATGAAATATTGATGCCTTGCTATCCAGTGCCAGCAGCAATGATCACCCATTCAGTCGCTTCCTAACTTCATCCCACCTCCTTGGTTAGTTCACCTCGTAAATTCACCTTCAAAAGGTATTTGTGCACATTCTAAATAGCACTTGATTAGGCTGTACCATTTTGGCAAAGAGGGATGCACCATGTCTGGTGTCTCAGATGGGAAGAGAGTGAGGGAGAAGGCTTATCTGGATATTGAGGCAGGAGGAAGATATGGTTGCTTGAGGCACAGAAGAGCTCCAGGTCCCAGTGCAATGGCTGAGTGGGCATTGTCAGCTGCCAGGCAGCAGCAGTAAATGAAGGCAATGTGTGGGCAGGATCTCTGGGGAAAGGAGCGTATTGTATTTTGCAAGGCATGGAACAAAAGAAGAAAAAAGTAAAATCACTCACTTTCGGCACTGCTTGGCTAACTTCTCAGTGGAGCCCTCAGCAAACTGCCGCAGTCCATAATCTGTACCTCCTGCTGAGCCCAGCTTGCAGAGACCCTGAGGAGGGCAAAGAGGATACATGGGTGAGAAAGGTTCATTAATCCTCTAGTATTGCTGCCCCAAATCAGCCTAATCCCATATCTAAAGTTTGAAGTCAGGTCTAACAGAAGCAGCACCCTGATACCCAGTAGAGCATTCAGCTTGTAGCACAGCAAAGTGAGGTTCTGTGCTCTTACTGGATGTCTTTAATGGAAGATTAACCAGTCTTGCCTTCAAAGTTACCAATAATCCATGTGCTCTCCTGGTCTGCCATCTCCCCCTTCCTTGTAGGGGGAAGCACCATAAACCATTCCCCAGCTGAGGTGAGTGAACCCAACAGATTCCCAGGACCTCCCCCCCCCTCCAAAGTCCAGGGTGAAGCTGGTGAGTGTGGCAAGCGATAGAGGCAGGGCCTGCCATCCTTACCACCAGGGCTCGGATTTTGATCTTCTCATTCTTGGTCTTCTTGTAGATCTCCTTCAGGAGCGTCACACCATTGGAGATGATGAAGGTGGCCCGGCTCAGCTTGGTAGAGGCATGGATGAGGGCTTCCACAGCCACCAGCTGGTCAATCTCCCTCTCAGACCCACAAAGGGCAACCATCATCTCCATGATTCCTTTCATGCCAAGCAGCTTGTTGCCCAAGTCAAAGGGCCCTTGCAGAACTCCAGACACCATCTGGATGGCATGGAGTGTCTTATCCATGTTCTGTGGGTCAATTTTGCTCCTGCATGGGATAGAGTGAGTCAGCATGTAGAAGAGTAGCTGCTTACAGTTCTCATTCCCTTAGGCAGGGAATGTCCTCCCTCAGATTGAGACCTGAGCTCCACTGCTGAAATATATAGGTATTTGGGACACAGCTGAGCCCAAATTCATGCAAAGGCTGTGATCCAGCAGGTAGGATTACAATGTGAGGATCCCAGATGAAGGATCCAGCAGGATCTCAAGCAAATCATTCTCTCCCAGGGCCTCAATTATGGCATCTAAGTGGACTGCAAGTGCCTCATCTTAAGACCTCCTGCTCCCGTGCCTCTGGGCCAGCTCAGCCTCAGTAAGCCAGCCTCAACTCACTTGATGTACTCCTCGCAGATCACCCGGTAGTTGTCACGCTCCGGGTCACAGCGCAGGTCATCATAGAGTTTATTTAGGAGGACAGAGGCAGTCAGCTGGGTGTTCTCTGTCAGCGGCAGGCACTCAGGCATCTCAGGAATCTGGCCCACCACTTTCAGTATCTTTTTTAAGCCTGGAAACAATGGAGAGGTACAGTTGTTAGAGGGGAGAGGGTCTATACAAAACTCAAGATACTATTTGTTTGTTTCTTGCAGTGAAATAGCCAGCTTGGACAGTTTTCAATTACTTTGCAGCCTAATTACATAAGCCTTAAAAAAAAAGAAGGCACTTGTATTTACTGGGGAAGAGCTTCTGCTGGTGAGATTACAGGTTTGCAGCATCAGGCTTTTATCCAGTTCTCAGAGTGAGATAAGCAAATCTGTGCATTTGGTCCCTGGCTGGATCAGTTATTTTTGTCAGGAAGCATTAAACCTACTGAACTCCGAGGCCGGGGGCTTTGACTGAGGAAAAGTCAGGGACTTTCCAGTGATTCTGGATGTATTAACCCTC
The DNA here is from genome assembly GCF_964289735.1 of Phaethon aethereus. Lineage (NCBI taxonomy): Eukaryota > Metazoa > Chordata > Aves > Phaethontiformes > Phaethontidae > Phaethon > Phaethon aethereus. The sequence goes on along the minus strand of NC_138595.1, from coordinate 7,190,837 downwards.
CTTTTGCTGAAGTGTTATTAAATAACTTCCACCAAAATGGTAACACACATATGTATTGGAATTAGTATAAAAACACACCCCACACAAACTCCTCACCCCTGGAAGAAAGTTTTAGAAATGACCAGTTTAAGGATCCAGCAAGCTCATCTCATCTAAGCTAGACAATTTATCCAAGCCAAATCCTTCTAACATCAGCAATACATTGGAATAAACTAACTAGAGAAGCTAAGTCAGTCCTTTAGAAACAAAAAAAAAAATCTTGCTCTCATACAGTTTTTTTCCCCCTTAATCTTAAAACCGTTTCCTGCTAATAAATCTAACTTTGCTCCAGGATTACATGTACCAAAAAAAGTCAGAGAGTGTTAATTTGATAGAGAGGATCAGTTCTACAGGTATTCAGGCAAAAATACACAGCTCCACATCTCCCAAACCAGAACAGGGATGGAGAAGAAGGACTCACCATTGTCAATGACAAAGATGGTCCTGCTGTTGTCATGGTCTTTCAGGTCCTTCCTTGGTATATTCTTGTTGAGGAGGTTGAGAGCTTGGTCTCGTCCCTGCCCAGATACTTTCTTACTGACCAGCATATCCAGCAAACGCATTGTGATCATCCTCAACTCTTTTTTAGTGTCTATACAGAAGCGAGACAGTAGCAGCCAGTTACAAGAAATTATCTTCAAAAGCAGGTGAACCCACTGAAAACCATTCAAAGCCATTGCGCAACTGGAATGTAGGTACTTAAGTTAACACCATGAGGATAAGAGCTGTGTGCAGGTTGTTATCCTGGACAGCTGAAGGGTAAAGTCCCAGCTTCACCAAACAAGGAATAAGGGGGACACCCCAGGAGCAGAGCCTTCCCTGCTCGCCCCGCTTCTCCTCCAGCAAGACCGAAGGACCACCAGGTCCCACACCCTTACCTAGCACTACAGCCTCCTCCTTCCCGCGATGCTCCTCTTTCCCCTGGCCCAGCAAGCAGTCAGTGATGGTCTGCAGGAGGTTGCAGACAGCCAGGGAGATTTCTTCATTGTCTACAGACATCCACATACAAATGTTGTCGATGCCCAGGTAGTGGAGAATGGCGGTGGCCTGGCGCCGGAAAGGAGAGAGCAGGGCAGCTGTTAGCAAAGGGTACGTGCCTTTCCTTCCCGCATGATTTAGAAAGGTCAGCCCCAGCTCGTACAAAGAAAGTTATTTTTTGGGGTGAATCCTGAGACAGTATAGAGATTTGCTTTTCATTCTTATTTTCATTTATAATAAGACAACTCCTAAAATCTAGATCCCCCAGCAATGCAACAGACTATTTCCAACGAGGATGTTGAGATGAGCACGGCTGGGTTTGGAAGAGGCCTTCACAGGCGAGGCTGTTAACAGAGAGCCCGTTCAGTGCACGGAGCCCATCCTGGCTGCGAGCAAAGCCCATGTCCTTGGCAGCCTGTCCCCGTGCATGGTGGCACACCCGCAACTCGCGGGAGGCACGTTCAGAAACACACTGACCCAGTGGGCTTTGCAGAACAGCCTTTTTGCAGATGACAACAGTTAATGTTTCCAAAAAAAAGAAAATAGGTCTCCAATGCACTGGATTTTTCCCCAGATTTTATTTTTGTTGTGTCATAGTTCCCCCCTCTCCTTTGCGCCGTTACATTGGCATGCGTATCCATTTTGCACGCATATCCATTTTGCACATGTACCTCTCCTGCTTCCAACCACGTAACGCAAACAGGGCTTCCTATGAGCTGTTTTACACTACGCAACTGTCTTGGTGTAGAGTAAGATACTAGTTAGCTCAGAGACCCTGGGACTTGCCTTGGGACCCTTCCTAGGAACTTCAATTTTCTTGTAGATCCTCTCTGCCTTCTTTCATCTAAGCCTTGGACAAAACTTTCCCAAAGTCAGTTGTTATTTGTTGCTTTTCTGAGACCTGTGATGAAGGACCTGGATTTGACCCCGCCATGCTCACTACCACTTATACGGTAAGAACTCGGTGTAAGGTTTACTTCACCAGTGCACATGAAGGCACCAGAGGGAACACATACAGCTTTGACCCCGGAGATCAGCAGCACAGTAACAGGGGCAGTTTCATAGTCTGCGTTAACCCCGCTCGCATAACTTTGTATTTTTCACACCCCCAGAATTTAAGGCTTCATTTGTAGGATTTCATTTTTTCCTGCAAGAACCAGAAGGAAGAGGAGAAATCCTCACTGCTCATAAACATCATGAACTATTGCAATTTTCCACTCCCCACGGTGCAAGGCAATAGCAGTGAAAGCCTCAAGCACCTCATTACTCACCCGCGCCTTATGTCCCGTACACATGCCGGAAAGGGTCCTCACGGCTGCCAGGATCAGCTCAGCATTTTTGGTTTCTATCAGCTGCAGCAGCAAACTGACTCCATTGTTCTGGAAAATCCTCTCGGCACCCGCTTCTTCCCGCCCCAGGACTATGAGGTTGTTTGCAGCCTGGGTGGGAGACAGAAGAACCGGGGGTCAGCGGCACAGACCTGCCAGCAGCCTCCGAAACATCTCTGCATAGCTCTGGGATGTGCTGGTGGGAGCTGTGGGGTGGCCATCTCCCGACAGATGCAGTGGACCTCTGGGCGGTTTCTCCGGGTTCGCTCTGCCCAAGAAGAGCGGGTCACTGCTTGGAGGGGATACATGAGGAAGGTGGCAGAGATGGGCCTGAGCAGAAGTCCAGTCTGATCCCACCTTTGGTATTTTGGGAGGTTGGTCCACCTTCCCTCAGCGCAGGGGGGATGCTGCTTTGGGGCATTTCCCCTCTCGGTTGTCTCTGAGCGCAGTTCACCTCCCAGCTCCTTACCTCATCCTCCATCGGGGAGAGGTGGGGAAGGGAACGCAGCCTTCTGCTCCTCGGTGTGGCCTCTGACATTAAACAGCAATTTTGTCAAGTCCAGGACAGTTCTCACCTTTTCTCGCTTTTCTTTCTCGCTGTTCTCATCCAGCAGGATTTCAAACATCTTCTGCACCCTCAAGTCCGTGGAGAACTGAACACGCAGCTGTGCCAACAGAAAGTGCATGGAGCATCAGAGGGAGAAAACTGAGGAGCAATTTTCCTTTATCACTTCAAGCATATCGCAAACCCTCAAACCACACACAATTAAGCCAAATAGGCATCGCTCCTCAGCAATCAGCAGTGATTGCCCATCCCAGACTTGTGAGCAAGGGCAGAGCCAACCCTAAGCCATCATCTCTGAGACCTCATGGTATATGAAATTGCAGGGACTTCCTCAGAGCTCTCCTGTAAAGGTAACTAAGTCAACGTGGCAACTGCCAGACCCAGTCCAAAGCTGGTCCAGTTCCTTGCCAGGACCTTACCAAGATATCCAGGACCAGGCCAGCCCCAGAAGTGAGCTGCCACGCTTTTAAATCATTCAATCTGATCCTCAAATTTACATGCGTCAAGTGTGACCTTCCAGTTGATGGAGCTTATTTGTCGCTCTGCATTGTTATGAGTTTCCAGCATGACCATCAATCCATCAGTGTAACCCCAGAGCACGGACCTCCCACACCTGGTCTGTGAGCCTGGGACTGCTGCCCCAGCATTTACCTTCTCCTGGATGTTGGCCCCCAGCCTCCTCAGGGTCTCCTGGAAGTTTTTGTTGCGGGGTTCGATGGTGGCACATTTCTGAGCATCTTTGAACGCTTGGTCCAATTTCCCCAGTTTTTCCAGAGCTTGGCTGCGCCGGTACAAGGCTTTGATATCTGAAGCATTGATGTCAATAGCTGGAAAAGTGATCCAAAACGAGGCGTCAGAGTTTGTTTCTTGGAAAGCCACCGTATAAACTGCAATTTGCTTTACAGTGACTACAGCTCCTTGAGATGGAGTTATTAACATTGCGAGTGAGCTGCCACCTGATCAGCACCAACACGCTGAATTGGTGCATCTTCTTTTGAAGGTCCTCTATTAATTCCCTCGTGGCCTCGGCGCTTGGGTGTTAGTGGACATCAAGGAACAAGACCACAGTGCCCCAAGGGCAGATGTGAGAATGGGCTGGAGCAAGCATAGCGAGAAACGCAGCTCTCCTTTCCCTAAACAGCCCCCTCCTTACCTCTAGATGCATCCGAGGCTGCCTTGGCGTATTCCTCCTGTTAAACCAGAAGGGAGGAGCGATTCGTTAGCAGTGGAATAGCAGGGCACGTCCCCATTGCTGATGCACGCTGCGACCTCTCTGTTCCCACTTACTAACAGGGCACCCCAGGGAAATCAGCAGCAGCCTACAGAAGGAAAGGTGGGGGTTCAGGTTCCTTTTCATCACTGGTGGGGTGGGAAAAGGTCTGTGGTGCAGGTGAGACAACATACACTGATGGTGACACGGCAGCTGACTGCGGGCAGCGATGGAAGAGGGGATACCCCCAACAGCAAGATCTACAGTTTGTTCTGGGCTGGTGCCACCTCTCCTGGATTAGTGACAATTCAGGAACGTGCAAGCAATCCGCTAAAATCCCACGGCGGGTCGTTACAAGCTGACTGCAGGGAGCTGAGACAATTTTGCTACAGATACCAGTAACTTTTTGTTTTGCTAAATATCTATGTCTGCTTCTCCTGTGCTGGGACAGACAAGCAAGAGCGATGCCTCTGCAACCCCAACCCGTGGCTTACAGAGCACTCCCGTAAACGCGGAGCAGGCTGGCTGCCAAAGCTTTTGCTTCAAAGCGATTAAGAGGGACCATCTCTGAGCTGAACCGGTGTGCTCAGCCCCACCAGGACCGAAGCAGGGAGGCAGCTTTACAGCTCCAGAACAAATAATTTCAGACCAGTTTGCAAACACTCTAATCAATAAACAGACAAGCCACACGGTCCACAGCTGGCGAGCTCCCTTGGCTGTCTCCCTGCTCTTCTCCCCTTGAGCACTGCCCAGCCGGGAGCTTTTCTCACCTTTTTGAGGAAACACGCTGCCCTGTTCCTGTACAGCACCGCCTGCAGCGCCTTGTCCTTGTTGAGCTTTATGGCTTGAGTGTAGCTGTGCACAGCTTTCTCGTAGTCATTGGCCTGAAAATACGTATTGCCCTCCTCTTTCAGCTGCATGGGATCCTCCATCTGGACAGCTTTAAGGAAAAACATCAATTTGTGTCCCGTTTTCGGCAGCCTGTGTCACCGGGCTCGCCTGCCTGCTCCACCAAGCTGAGCTTCACCGTGAGACCGACATATAATTAACACACATTAAAAAAAGCAGCTTACCAGGCTGAAGAGTTTGGAAAATGAAGACCTAAATTGCTCCTCAAGGCTGCGGCTTCTCAGAAGCTTTCCCCACGGCTGTAGATCTTTAGGAGTCAATAAAAGAAAGAAAAAGAAGAAAAAAGAAGAATTCAAGACGTTTGCCAGCACCACGGAGGGTCTGTGTGGCTCAGGAGAGAGCTCGCCTCGCGCTCCAAGTTTGGGCAGGACCCGGCAGCCCCTGCGGCCTGTCAGCGTCACCTGTCACCGCAGGGTGCTCCTGTCACCCGTGCCCCCCCGTGCTATATAGTGCCTGGGGAGGGCTGCGAGCCAGGGCCCCCGGCAGCCAGCCCAGGCCGGGGGGGGGGGCGGGCAACCTGCCTGCAAGCGGGCAGCACCCCTCTGCAGGAAGAGGGGATCCTCTCCCAGCCGCCGGGGCAAATCCCGGCTTCCCTCTACCTGCAGAGCTGCACAGGGTGTGGGGAGCAGGATCGGGGGGTTCATACCAAAAAAGCCCACGGCTGGGATGGCTGACCCCCCATCGCAGTGCTCAGACCCTCTTCCCTTTCTATTTAGGGAAGCACGAGACAGCTGAGCCTCGGGGACAAGCGGCTCGGTGCCAGCAGCTGCGGCAGCACCCAGCACTTTCCAGAACGCCCTGGGACGGACGGCCGACTCGCACCCAGCGCTGCCTCCTCCTTGCAGAGCCTTCGGGAGCCCACCCGGCTGGAAAGCCCACCCAGCACTGCCACCTCCCCTCGTCTGGCAGCCTACCAGCACACACCACCACAGATGCTTGTACCAGAGCATACCGGCCCACTGCTGTGATGAGTGTCTCGGGTCTTGATTCAAGTGACACCGGTAGGCAGAGCAGCGCTAAGCTCCAAAAAAGCTGAGCCTTTCAAACCCCCTGTTTCCCAGGGGCCACAGTCAATCAGGAATTCTGCTTTGCAACTGATCTCCCCCAAAAGGCAGGCCTTGCCCTCCTGTGTGTATCTATGAGCATCCCAGCTACAAAGCAAATGGGGGAAATGGCAGTAGGGATGGGAAAATGACTGAGGAGAGCTCGGGCAGACCGGTGTCAGCTCAGTTGCTCCAATCACGCTTACGCCATAGAGGTGAGCTACAGCAGACAACGCACTTCCACACTGAGACACTGCCAAGGGGAAAAAAAAAAACCCCACAGTTACCTTTAATATCAGTGATCTGTGTTGTGGCTTGTGGATCTTATGCAGCACGAATTTTTTGGTACAAGACTGCCCTGTTCAGCTCTCCTGTTATTCACCCTGCACCGACAGCACTGCCTGGTCCCTGGTATCCGGGCAGGAGGTGGTTGCAAAGCAGTTTGGAAATGCCTGCACAGCACCTGCAGGCAGCTCAAACCCCGTCACTTCTGGGGGGAGGTCTGAGGCACAAGGACCCCACCTGTGGAGTGTGTGAGAGGCCACCCCTGCCTCGGGCAGGCTCAGTACAGTGGCTTTTCTAGGGCTCACAGGGACCAACATGCCCGAAGCCCCTTCCCACAGCGCTGTAGCTATAGGGGCAGGGTCCGCTTCATGCGTACAGCGCGGCCCGTCTCAAGTTATCCAGAATAAAGGCTTCCCCTCCGCAAGCGGCGGCACCGCAGGTACTTCAAGTAAGCCAAGTTATAAAATAAAATTGCGTTTGATGCTGCTACGGAGTTACCGGCTCCCCGTGCCCTCCTGCAGCTGGAGCAGACGTGTCCACGCGCTGCGCTGGCTCCTGGAGGAGCGGGCAGCCACAGCAGCCATGCGGGGGTCCTCTTCAGGCCTCAGCTGAGAGAGCAAAACAAAGCTTTTCCTGGGGAAATTCGAGTCCCAGGCAGCCAGGGAGGGCGACAGCCCCCGGGCTTCCCCTGCAGCAAGCCCTTTTGGGGACAGAGCTCTCCCCCCGACAAGCACCTTCGTTTTCCACCTTGCAACCCCAGCCGCGAGCACTGGCTGCCGAGCCAAGCCAAACCCAGTCCTGCGGTGCCACCTTCCCTCATGGCTCCAAGTCACCTTCTAATCCAGCACCTTGCAGAGATCTAACAAGGTTCATGGTAAAATTACCCTCAAGAAAATCCCAGGATGAGCTCCAGCCTCTCCAGAGCAACAGCAGGGCTGCAGAAGTAGCTGCGCTGGGCACCCGGGGCTTAAGCTCTTCTCCAGCACAGCATGAGAGACCTTCTCCTCCAGGTAAAGCTACATGCAGTCCCCTTCTACACCTGTCCCCCAAGGCCCTAATGCAAGTTTAGGGCAGCTATAGCATTTTAACTTCCAAAATTATAATTAAAGTTTTTATAACTAAAGTTACTCTCCCAGCAAGCACTCAGACCCCACCAGCTCTGAGGAGGACCATGGGTCTGCCCAGCTGCACCAGCAGAAAGCCCAGCTCTGACCACAAGCCCTACTAAAAATCACATAGAGCTCTGTAAGGAAAGACTGGCATAGCCTCACCCCTATCTCCTACTTCTCCAGTGCCTCCATTTTTAAGCTAACTTGCCTAATTCCCCCAGCACAGCACCTGCCCCCAGAACCAGCTAGCCTAGCCTCTGGTTCTGTATTTATAGAGCCTGGGAGCACGGCATTGCTGGCACCTGGGCGAATGGCCACTTAAAGCCAGCTGGGGGTTGCAGAGTTGCTATAGATAAGGGGGCTTCCTTCCCTTCCTTCCCTTCCTTTCCCTGTTTCCCTTTCCTTCCTTTCCCTGTTTCCCTTTCCTCAGCTTTGTTACAGCTCCCGAGCAGGCTCTGGTCCTCCCGGGTACCCCCCGGCATCGCTGCTGGTGTCGGGCTGTGCTGTGAGCTGAAACCCCACTTGCTCTGTGCGCTTCCAGAAACACCTTTGGGTGCCAGCAACTGGAGCAGCTCTCCTCGCTGGGGCTAGCGAGGCGGGGAGAGGCTCCGGTGGGCTGTTCGCTGGCAGACCCGTTTGCTTGGAGGGTCTTTGCTGGTGGAGGGCCAGGGAAGGAAAACCCTGCGCAGCCCGTCTGGGGAGAGCGCTGGCCGCAGGGGCCGGCGTGCGGGGCTGGAGCCCGGCTGTGCAGCCGCTAGATGGGAGTGCAAATACGAGCCCCGGCCGCTCTTCCGCTGCCTGCAGGAAGCAGGAAGGGGAGCAGGAAGGGGAACGGGGCCCTGAGGCAGCCTGGCTTCGGGTGCCAGGGGGAGGAGGAGGCGCGTTTGGGGTGCAAAGGGAGCCGCGGGCGGTGAGGATGGGGTGGGAAACTCATCGTGGGGCTTTTTGTGTTCGCACGGGCACGTCTGCCCCGAAGGGCTCTGCGGCGGATAGCCGGGGTGGGGATGTGCTCGCCTGCCGTGCCGCCCCGTGCCCGCCTGGCTGCAGGATTTGGGGCTGTTTGGGCCTAAAGGGAGACTAAACGCTCGCTGTATCCACCCATCCCAGACGCAGCCTGGGTAGTATCTCCCCAGTGTGTGCAGCTCCGGGGGCAGGCACCATGTCGGGACGGGGCCACATCCCCTCTCCCATCTCCTCCGCAGGTCTCCCCTCTTCTCGCGGCCCCGTGGTGCTCTGTCCTGGGGGTGGCCAGGGACATGGTGGTCCTGCGGGCTGGGCTCTGCCCTGGTCTCACCGAAGAGATGATCCAGCTTCTCAGGGCAAACGGCATCAGGACGGGTAATGAGGCGGCAGCGGGGTCTCGGGTGGGGGAATGTCATCCCCTGCACCTTTGGGTGGCACCGCGCTCGCCTCCAGTGCAGGGCCCATCTGCCAGCTTGGGTGGTCTGGGCTGTGCGGCAGCCCCTGGTAAACATCTCCTGCCTCCGTGGCTTTGGCTGGCAGCCCAGAAGCTGCAGCGGGAGCTTTCCTAGAGCCCCACAAGGAGAAGGAGGGTGGGCGCAGGTGGTCTGCCATGGGCACGCTGGGCACTGACTGCAGGAGCCTGGGGGGCTGCAGCCCCAGTCCCTCTGCCCCCGCGTCCTGCACGCCGCACGAGCAGTGTTGGTGCGATGTTCCCGCCGTATCCTCCTTGCTGGATGTCTTCTGGGTCCCCCGGGGTGGAGATGATTAGTCAGGACTTCTCCATAGGAGCAGGAGAGTGTGAGGACATGGTAGGGGTCTCTGCGGAGGCTCCTTGAGGGATGATCAGTTACGGCTTTTAGAAGGTATTTCGGGAGGGTTTGTGCATTTTTCCCGCTGGAAAATGCCCAAGGTCCTGGCACACTGCACCCTGGGCGAGGCCTGCTCTTAGGTGGGAGGGAAAGACTTCAGGTGGATTCTTTGCTACCTCTGAGAAACTGGATTAGAGTGGAGAAAAACACCATTTAATTCCTGTTAAATGGGGTCTGTAAGAACCTGTGCGTGCTGGAGCCATGAATGTTGTAATCCTTGTTTTCCCTATAAGAACTGCTTTTGACCGTGTTTTTTTTAACCCATAACATACACATCTATCTGAAAAAACGAATCTTGGCGTGGTTCCTGGGAGCAGAGATGGGCTCCCTAGTTCTTTTAATCTCTGTGGCTTTAGCCCTTCCTGGCATGCCCAGGGCTGGCAATTTGGGTCAGTCACTAGCCCCTTGAGACTCTGGTGCACTGGCAAAAAGGGACTCTCTTGGGTGGCCCCAGCTATCAAAGGGCGCTGGGCAGCTCTTGAGGAAAACAGGAAGAATTTTTCCCAGCTTGTGTCCCTGATGTGTTTTGCAGTGGGTGGCAGGGCCATCTCGGAGGGGAAAAACTCCAATACTCCATTTTGTGGGGCATCCTGCTCGCCCACTGAAAGTGTTGGCCGAGGGGACAGACGTTTTTCCTGTTGGTGCATGCAGGCAGGTTTTGTCTAAGCTGGTGGGCTCTTCGGTGTTCATCGTCTATCCAGGTTTGGCCTCCAGCTTCTTGTCCCTCCTGTGATTTGCAGTGGTGGACTTTGTGTCATCAGACCTGGAGGATGTTGCCCAGAGGTGTTCCCTGTCTTACAAGGTAAAGGGTGACTCCTAAGTCCTGGTATGTTAACCAGGGAGCTCAGAGCTGTTCAGCTCATGGCTTGGATGGGCTTCTCTGTGGCGGACCTTCTGCAGTGGACGTTGGTGGCCCTGGACTTCCTCAGTCGTTCTTCCAGACATCTCTTTGCCCACCAGGCGCTGGTTGCTGTGAGACGTGTGCTCCTGGCCCAGTTCTCCGCCTTCCCTGCCAACGGAGCAGACCTCTACGAGGAGCTCAAGAGCTCCACGGCCATCCTGCCCACTGGGAGCTCAAGGTGGGTACATCGCCTGGCGAGCCAGCAGGGTTGCCTGGGTCTGGGCTTGTTGCAAAAGGCCATGGTTGCCCAATGCAAGCTTTGGGTTTCAATATGGTGATGCCCTGAGCAGGCTCAGTGGTGTCCAAACAGTCCTCAAGCAGCTGTTTTAAAAACTTCCAGCTACAGCCTGGCTCTGCCTTTTGGGAGCAGAGCAGTCGTCTTGTCCTGAGTCATCTTGTCCTCCTCCAGAGAGGAGAGTTGTGGATCTGGGAGGACTGTTGTGTGGTGATGATGTTCCAAACTGTCTAGATCAGGCACGGAAATGTGTTACTCTATTGCCTGTCTCCTTGCTGGGTTGTTACAGTGACTATGCAGAGAAACCCTGGGTACTCAAACCTTGCTCCCAGGACCACAGCTCTTCTCCAGCTCAGGACGGTCCTTTCGTACCCCGCCCACGGCGGATCTGCAGTTGCCCACCATGTGGAGAGAGCCAGGGATGGGAGGGAAGGAGGAGAGCCTGAGGCCCTTGTGTGCATTTAGGAAGGGGACTCTAGGGACTGCTGCTTCCCGAAGCCCCTGTCATTTTGGCTGAAGATGCGTTGATAATCCCACCTTGTGTTCAACCCACAGCCTGGACCAGCTGCTGGACTCTGGGCTGTACACGGGGGAAGTGATGGAGCTCATGGGAGCGCCAGGCAGTGGGAAGACGCAGGTGAGTGGGACAGAGGAGGGGAGAGGACAGGTAGGGTGAAGATACCTTCAGGCACGTGAAGCAGAAGGACCTGGGGGGCTGGCTGACGCCTGGTCCCTGCCTCTCCAGGTGTGCCTGGGCATCGCGGCCAGCTTGTCTCTCGGCCTCAAGCAGCATGTCCTGTTTCTTGACTCCACGGGGGGGTTCACCGCCTCCCGTCTCTACCAGATGCTTGGATCCCGGGCAGAGGATGAGGAAGAGCAGGCAAGTTCCAGTGGAGCTGGTCCCACTGCTGCTTCTCCACTCGTGCTCAGTCTGCCTTGGCTCTTGCCTGCAGACAACACTCAGGGATGGTTTTTCTGCTCAGCTCTGCCTTTGCCCCCATGGGCTTTTTTGGGTCCATGCTCTTCCTCCCATGGCTGGGTGGGTGCTGTGCTCAGGGACAGATACTGCACTTTGGTGGTTTTTTTTTTCTCTTGGGGAATAAGGGAGGGCTTGCTGTAGTTGCTCGTGTTTTCGCTCCCTGAGCTCAGTCTGCGTTGCTTCTTCCATCAGTCCAGTGGAGACCACAGTGTTCACGGGGTGGAGGCAAACGTGGAAGAAATAAGGGTCCCTGGCTCCACGGCATGCTATAAATTGCAAAGAGCTGGTAGCAGCTGGGCAGGAGGAATGTGGTGGGTCCTGAGGGCAATATCCCAAGGCTGTTGTTGATGCCACTTTGTGCCACAGCTGGACGCTCTGCAGCGGATCCAGGTTGTCCGTGTGTTCAACATCTATGAAATGCTGAGTGCCTTGCAGGAGCTGCGGGATCGCCTCTCCCAGCAGGTAGAAGCGAGGGTCTGGAACCCTCTCCTTTCCCCAGAGCTGCAAGAAAGGCAGTGAGGCTTGTGTGTCTGATGAGTGGCACCAGATCACCCTGTCCTGGGGACATTTCAGCCTCTGTGCAGCTCAGGACCTTCAAAACTGCCAGATTTGTCACTCCACGTTGCTCGTGGCACCTCCTCCTTTCAGGTTGTGAGCTCCATGGGACCTCTCAAGATCGTGGTGATCGACTCTGTCTCTGCTGTGATTTACCCGCTGCTGGGTGGCAAGCAATCGGAGGGTGAGCTGCTTCGTTAGCATCTGCAGTGAGGTTGCAGACCTCTCTGTTCGTCCTCAAGAGCATCTTCCTCCTGCAGGTGCTGTGCCTGGAGCTGGGGCAGGATGGATGTGGGTGCGACTGCTCCCAGCTTTTGCTTTGCAACTGGATAAAAGGGGAGCCTGTTCTCAGTGTTATCGGCAAAAAAACAATCTGGCTGTGGCTGTGCAAGCTCATGCTGGTGGTCTGAAGCCTGGCCAGGGGCCAGAGGAGGCACTGAACTGTTTGCCCAGAGTAAAACCTCTGCTTACAGTGTCACAGATACATCGTGGTTGCTGGCACAGTTTGCAAAGGTCTCTTGAGGCTCCTTCTGCCAGAAAGGACCATAAATCAGGAGCTGAGGGGCTTTCTGTTTGCTGAGATGCCAAGGGGGCCCCTCAAACACATTCCAGAGGGTCTTGCACACCTGGGTAGCAGCTGGTGCTGTCACAGGAGGTCCCCTCGCAGCCTTGGGCCCATAGAAAATGAAGTTGTGAGCCGGAGAGAGGGGTCCTGTACCTGCTAAATCAGCCTGGCTGGGTTTGTCTGCAGCTCCTAGTGCTTTTGTAGGGTTTTTTGGCTCGGGTCTTTTAAGATGGGAAAGGAGGTGGTGGGACAACTTGGACTGGTCTGTCCATGCCACATCCATTCGGTTGAGGTGCCCTGGAGTGTGGGTGCAATGGGTATGTTGGGGTGCTGGTAACAGAAATGGGTTGAAGGTGCCCTTGAACACCAGCAGTGGCACTAAACCTAGTGCTCATGTAAATCCAGACGTCACCTGCCTCTGAGATGCACTTTGGAGGTTGCTCCCTCTGTTTCTGTTGATCCTCAAACACCCAAATGCTTTGTCCTCCTCCAGGTTTAGCCATCATGATGCAGCTGGCCAGGGAGCTGAAGACACTGGCCAGGGAGTTCAGCCTTGCCGTTGTGGTCAGTGTTGCTGCACTTTGTTCTTTGTGTGCTGGCGTGTGCCATGGTGAGGAGCCCTGGAGAGGTTTTCGAGCCCCTGGGAGGGGGACCCTGCTCTCAGCTAAGCAGGAGGCCTGTGTCCAACAGTGCTCTGTGCTCTGACATAGCTCTGCTTCTCTGCAGCCCGCTGATGTCTTGTTCCAGCAAGTGTGGAGCAAGAACAGGGCTGATTTGCTGCCTGCTTTTATTGCTGTCCGTAGTCAACAAGGCATTCACTCGATTGAGCAAGGCAGAGTTAAGACAGATTGAAAGGTTGTTTGTATTTATTTTTGATATAACACCATTAATTTAAGGGGCTGGCCAGCTTACTAAGTAACCTCTTGCTTAGTTACCTTGGAGGAACTTCAGGGCATTGCATCATCCAGAAGGAGCTGGGAACTGGAAGGGGCTCTGCTCTAGTCTTCCCCAGCTCTTGGCCAAGCAATTACATTTGCTTCAATGCACCCAGACGGGTTGCTGGGACCACAATTGGTGTGTGTGAATCGGGAAGGCCATGACAGAAAACGGTGGTCTGCTGAACCAGGCACTGGAAGGTGTTGAGACAGTCCTGCCCTTTGCTCTGATTAGCAATAAAGTGACAAGGACAGGGTGCCTGGAAGGATGCTCGGAGGCTCCAAGTTAAGCTTCACAGGTGGCTTCAGCACCAGGAGTCACTGCAGCTTGCAGATACGAGTGTGCTCCTGTCTGAGTACACGGGTGGGACTGTTGCATGGGCTGTGTTTAGAGGGGATGGCATGGGTGTGCCAAGAAGGAGGGCTCAGGATGGAGAAGAAGAAACTTCGCAGAAGTAGGAGATTGGCCATTATCTCCTGGTGATCTCCGGTGTTGCGTTACGCCAGGTGGCACGGCTTTTCCCAGGCCCTGATAAGCCTGTTTGTGCTGCAGGTGACTAACCAGGTGACGAGGGACAGCAGCACTGGCCCACTGAAGCCAGCCCTCGGCCGCTCCTGGAGTTTTGTGCCCAGCACCCGGGTGCTACTGGAGAGCAAAGCAGCCACCTGGGAGAAAGCCACCACGAAGCGCATCGCTTCCTTGGCAAAGTCACCCCGGCAGGTGAGGCTCCCAGGACCGGTCCGTCCAGTAATGGAGAAGCAGCTATGTGACTCGGACCGGCCTTCGGAGCAGAGGGAGGCTCCTGACGCGGGTCGGACAGGATCAGGCCTCCCTGGGCGACCCGTGGCAATGGGAGAGGAGTGAAGGCAGCCTGGGTGTATGCTGTGGAAGAGAACGGCATCTGTTCCCTGCAGCTTGAGCTTGTATTTATAGGCACATTCCATGAGTGGCACCACTTCCAACCCAGGTCACCGTGTTCTGTGTGCCCGTCCCGCTCTCCTGATGGCGTGTGGGCGGTGAGGGTCCTGCGGAAATGGCTCCGACACCTGCAGGGGTGACTTTGGCTTGAATCCTGCCTACGTATGGGGCAGCGCTCCGAGCCTGCTCTGCTGCCTGATCCAAATGGGTTTGGCTGTGGTGGTGTGCTGGGTAGCGAAATGCCTCCTGGGTGCGCTAAATCAGCATGTCTGGTGATATCGCAGAGCAAGATGTTCTTTCTTTACTAAATTGCATTCTCTAGTTCTACCTCTGTGTTTGGCAGACCCAGTTAAAATGAGGGCACCAGCAGAAAGAAATCCTGAAGGGGATGTAATTGGGGATTTTTGGCTCTGGGGCTGGTGACGGAGCGATGTACAGAGTCCCAGCAGCATGAAGTTAAGCTTCTCTCTGTTTCTCCTTGCAGCCGACGGGGATACAGGTGGAGCTGGATATTGGAAATGGTGTTGTGCAGGAGCTGAGCCCGGTGACACCCACGCAGGGGCTCTGATATGGGTAGAAAAGCAAATGTCAAGGTCCAACAGAGCTGCAAAAAAGCAGGCAAGCACACTGAAGGTTTTACAAACTGACTTTTAGAATCCTGCAGTTGTGGGAAGGACCAGCATGAAGAAGCTCTTGTTCTTCTGTGCTGGGGAGAAAATAAGCATGGAGTTCCCAGAGATCTCCTTGCCTCAGCAGACGCAGCCTGCTGGGCTGTGTGGGCAGCACGACAGTCAGGTCCTCTCCTCTGCTGCAGGCTTGTCTTCAACCAGCAGAGCCAGCCCTGTCCTAAGGTGTTGGCTTGGGACCAGCTGGCACGTCCCTGCATAAACCCACGACTCCACGTGGTGGGTTTGTTCCCCCCATAACTCACTGCCCTCTGGTCCTGGAGCTCTCATCGTCCTTGGGCAGTCCACGGTGGTCTTGGTTCAGAAATAAAAAACCCAGATGTAGCACACTGCTGTGGTTGTTGAGAGCTGGAATTTAATTAATGGTGACTGCTGTTAACTTAATTAAAATTTTGAGGTTTAGTCCCCAGCAGGACTGGGGTGGGACAGGGTGTTGATGAGCTGGGATATAATCGGATGTTTGATCTGACCTTCTCCCCAGAGTAACATCCGAGCTGTGTAGGTAGCTGCTGTTATTTTGGAGGCACTGCTGTGCTGCATAAAGAATTGCTGTTAACTGGTGAAGGTTACGGTCTGGATCAGCTGGGGTGGGGGAGCCCTGGCTGCTGCTCCAGCACCTACTCGACTGTGTGCATTAAAATAATCTCTCCTGGTCCCAGCGCTTTCCAGCGGCTCTCGCCTGCTCTGGGCAACCTCCTGGGGGCTTATGCAGGGAAGGGGAGGAGATGGGAGGCTGGGATGGAGCGTGGCCTCTCCTCTTGATCCCAGATGTCCAGACACCCTCGTCCTCTGTACTGAAACGAGGGATGTAAGAAACCTCCTTGGCAGGTGAGCGGAGCTATGACTTGCTGCTGATGGAGACTGTGGGGGCTGGGACTCATCAGGGCATGCTTGTTAAGCTAAAAACGTGGCAGTGCAGCTCCTGGAGCCTTCTGAGGCTGTGCTTGGGCAAAGAGGAGTCCGATTTAACCAGAACTTGGCTGCGAATTTCTCCGGAGTAGAAAAAACACTGTACAGCCCTGTATTCCTGAGCAATAGCTGCTGTAGGGAAGGGGCAGCTAAAATGGGTATGTGGATGCGTATTTTGGTTTCCCAAAAGGCAAGGCCAGGTCTCAGCACAGGTTTTTGTTTCGCACGTCTGCCAGAGCCGTGCTTCCTGGAAAACTGAGCTCTCGGTGCTCCCGGGGCCGTGATTTATGGGGCAGGTCCCACCTCCTCCATCGCGGCCACCCATCGCTGCAGCCCCTGCGCACGTGGCTGTGGGAGAGGCTGCGCTCCCGCAGGTCCTGCCACAGCAATGCGAGCTGTAGCATTAAACGCTTTGCAGTAAAAATAAATGTGTTGTAAAGTTGTGTATTTATTTGCATTTCTGGACTTTCCAAGCTTGGGAGGGGAGTTTCGACCCTGGGGATTGCAGCCTGGCTGGTTGGGGTGAGGAGGAGGATGGTTTTCCTGTCCGATGGAGACCTGTGCTGATGCAGCTGGTCCTTACAAGCAGAAACTTTAGCTTGTTATGTCACTTGAAGCTGCGAATAAAGAGCTGGTACACCGAAATTTCAACCAAAACTTCGTGCTACTGTTTTATTTCTCTACCTGAGCTTCTGTAGGGGAAGCAAAGCTCTTGTGGGGGATTTTGGAGCCGGGGAAGAGCCAAATAGAAACCCCTTTGATTATATTTGAACCAAGGGGGCTTTCTCACTGTCTCCTTCCCCTAACTCACAGGAGGACGAGAAGGGGAACAGCCCACTTTGAACCCTGCGACAGCCTCGGTGTCAGGCCAGCCACGCGCCCGGAGAGCATCTTTGCCGTGGCCCCCGGGAAATGAGAGCAGAGACTCTGCTCTTGCACTGAGTCACCGGGGAGCAGTCATGGGACGGTGATTCAATGGGGCCGGTGCCAGTTGGTGGGGAAGAGGCTGGGGAAAGGTGACAGCGCGCGGGCTCTGCTCCTCCAACCTGTCCCAGGCTTTCGGGCATGGCCGTGACCTGCGGGGATTTTCTCTCCTTGACAATCAGCTAATTGCAGCTGTGGGAGTTTTATGCCCTCTTGGGAAAGCTGGATAAGTGGGCACGGCTGAGCTTCGGGCGGCAGCTCCTTTGCTCCTGGGTTCGCCGCTGAGGTAGGCAGCGTGCGTGCGAGGCGACGGCGATGTCCTGAATTTCTGGCTGTGTCGCTACAGGGAAGGTGCTGCTGTGGGTGCTGGTTATTGCTCAGTGCAGGGACCGCAGAAGGGTTCAGACTACGGGAGTCTATTACCTGATCTGGAAAAACTTGACTTCTTACTCAAGCTGATTTGCCCTAAATTTGCATAGTAAAATTAGGCTGAAAAGAGTTTCTGACCTAAATATCCTAATTCAGCCTTTCTCCTCCGTGCTCAGACAGGCACTTCTGCAAGCCTGTAAGACAGGGGCTGGCTGTGCCAGCGCACATGGGGACGTCCCCTCTCCCTGCTTCTTCCCGTTGTCTAAATCGGCTGGAAAACTCTGGGTGGGGCTCAGAGTGGGGCGATAAAACCCCTCCCAGGGCAGAAGGGCCACTCCTCGCCCCAACTAGTGGGGATGCCTTTTGACACTGAGGGCTTGTTTGCCCTGGATATGTATAAAATACATATATAAGTATGTTTTTTTAGATATTTTGTGCATATGTATGTGCGTATATATGTATTATATGAGTGTGTGCGTACATGCCTGCGTGTATATGGCCGTGTGTGTATATATATGGGTGTACCTGTACGTATCTGTATGCTCCCCGTGCACACAGCAGGAACCCCTTCGAGGCACATGGGACCCCCGGCTCCTCCTTCCCCACCGTCTGGATCGGGTCTCGAACCCGCGTCGCTCGGCGGCGCCACGCCCCGCGGGCGGTGCTGCCCTCTCGGCCTCCCGAGGGCGCCAGAGAAGCCACCGCGCCGCCAGGGGCGGGCCGCCCGGTGCTATCTATCTCGCCGCTCTATGGCCGCCGCTCTAGCTTGCCTCTCCGTGGTTGGTCGCCGCTGCGGTGGGCAGTTGCCATAGCGCCGCCGCCGCCGCGCCGAGCGGAGGGCTCGGGGCTGGCCAACAGTTCAGCCCGGCCGCCCTCTCCGGTACGGGGCTGTCGAAGGAGGCGGGTGAGGGGGTTGGGGCGCTGCTAATGTCTGGGGGGGCTGCCAGGGCTTGCGGGAGTGGGGTTGTGGCGGGGGCTGCCAGGTTGGGAGGGGGCTGCGAGGCCTTCGTGGGGGCTGCCAGGGTTGGGGGCTGTGGGGTGAGTGAGGGGGCTGCCAGGGTTTGGGGAGTCTGAGGCAAGTGAGGGGGCTGCCAGGGTTTGGGGGGTGTGGGCAGTGGGGGTGCTGCCAGAGTAGGAAGGGTGCATGGGCTAAGGGGGGGCGGTTAAATGTGGGGGCCGTGAGGCAGTTGGAGTGGCCACTGAGGGTTATCAAGGGGTTGTGGGGTGGGGGAACGGCTGTGGATTGGGGGTGTTGTCAAAGTGTGGGGGGACACAGGGTAGGTGGGGGCTGCCAGGGCCTGGGGGACGTGGGGCTGCTCGGACCCGGGCTGGCAGGGAGACAAGGAGGGGCTGGAAGGGGGCTGTGGGCGCCTGGGTTTTAGTTTGGGGGAGATGGAGTAAAGGGGCTCCCTCACGGGGAGTGCTTGCAGGGTTTCCCTAGCGAGGGGGGGGGGGGGAAGTCAGGTACAGCCTCTTCTCTCTTGTTTAGAAAGTGGTGTTCAGGAACTCTTTCCTTTTCTGAGTTATGTTCCCAAAGGTGCTCTGAGGTTTAGTAGGTTATTCTGCTTGAAATGCTATGAGAACTGAGGAATTCTGGATAAGTGCCAGCCTTTAGTACAGCTCTTTACTTAAATTATTGTCTCTTTGCATTTGATCATGCCCAGGCTACTAATTTGTTTAGTGTGGTGGCAGTGTACCTGGAGTGATGCTTCCTTGGTGGCAAGGACCCAAGTTACTTTCTTAATGAGGAACTCTGCCCCACTTCTGCTCAAAATTGGGGGCATACAGCAAAGTGAAAGCGTTGCAAGTCCTTCCTTTGCCACAGAAGGCAAAAGGAGTTCAGAAAACAAAAGTACTCAACTCTTCTTCAGAACAGTTTGTTCCTGTAAACTGGTCAAGGTGTTTCCTGTGGAGAAAGTGTTGACGTATCGTCAGATAAGTTTCTTACCAGTATTTCAGCATGTGATTGCAGGTTAATAAATGTAAACTCTCTGCACTGAGAACATGCACGCAGTCTAGTCTGAGCCTTTACAGCTCAGCGACTTGGCAGAATAGCTAAGGATGAATGTGCTGAATGTTATGACCATATGATAAATAAGCTGTTGCACTTGATAGCCTCACGTGTTTTCAAACTGCAGGGATAGCCAGGCTTACTGTAGAGGTAAGTATAATATTAAAACGTAGCTAGGAATGTTTTAGTTTTATGGTTCTTTGATTAAGATATGTTCAGGGTAATGTTTAATTTGCTGAGACATAAAGAGGTTTTGTTTATGTGTTTTGTTTGAGCTCGTTTCCTCCTGTCTGACACAAACGTGTCTTCCGTGGGTAGCACAGGAGGTCTTGGATGTTGTTTTTGGAGAACTGTTTCATGGCAGGGTAGGAACTTGTGGCAGTTTTCCGTTCTTTGTAACCTGATTATGGGATCAGTAAAGAAGTTGCTGGGTTTACAAAAATGTTTTTTTTAGTTCTTCATTTCATTAGGATGGTAAATGACAGTGTGTTCTAAGTTGACTTTTTTTGTGTGTTTATATTGTAGTGAGTTGTATTTCAAAACTTTGAAGCTCATATTTTAAGATAAATGACTGTTAAGCCAGATATATGATTACATGAAACAAACAAACAAACAGAACACAAAAGGTAAACAGTCATTTCCACTGCTACCTTGTTTTTCCAGAGCCAAGAGGTGGAACAGAAAGCTGTGAGCTTTCTGTTGTTTAAATCTTTAAATGTTTTCTTAGGAATTCCAGATCCTTGCATTTATGTACCGCCACCCCTCAAACACTGTTAGCTCCTTAACACGTTTTGTGTTCACAGTGATGGGGAGGAGGATCTTGTATTCATTCTTTGTAAATGTAATTGCTTTTGGTAGAACAAATTGGTCTAATGAAACAAAACAATTTACTTAGGCTGTCGTTGAGTTTTTCATTATGGGCGATTCTCTCTGCTTGTGTGAATCCCGGTGCAGGGAGTTACCTGGCTGCTGCACTCCGTGGTTTGCATGTCCCCTCAGCTGGTAACAACTGAACTTTTAATTAAAAGCTGATTGCCTTGGCATTGGTGTTTATGGTTTAATGCTTAATTGCTCAAGTTTTTGGTGAATTGGATTAGTTTTAAAGCAACCATTTAAATATTGTGTTTAATTTTAGGGTAGAAAGAGTAGGCTGACTTTCAGTGAGGCTTAGTCTTTCTCATTGGCAGGTACATGTGATTAGGCTCTTAGGAATCAAAATGAGAGCTGAATGTAATACTCTGCAATGAGAGTACAAAGCAATAATATAGATGATTTATATCCTGGGGTTGGTGGTCACTAGTTAAGTTTATGACCAAAATCTATCTTCTTCAGGCCTTAATTTTTCTCTTTATTGTGGTTGTCTTCGGTATGATTTTGAGTTTTTAATAGTGTTTTTTTTTTTTAATTGTGTAATTTTCACTTGTTATGCAACTTTGTACCATGGTTTGTTGTTTAGAACAACTTAGAGAGACGGTAAACTCTTCAATCAGGCTAGAGTGTGACTTGAGTTGAATCTCCAGTGCTATATATAGAAGGGTTATTAAAACTTGTGCTTTAGACTTTGAACCAGCTTTTGCATGGTGGAAGGATGTAAGCAGATTTTCACGCAGTCAGCTGCTGTGGTGCTCTTATATCTCTATGCCTGCCTCTGACTCACCTAGACCTGCGTCGGAGGCACGCTATAGAGCTAGACAGGTTGTGTGTCTGGTGCAGTGCTGCAGCTTTGTGTCCTCACGTCTCAGCCAGGTAAAATGCTGTCCTCATCTACTGCATGTTGGTTTCATTGTAATGTGTGTTGGAAAAAATTGTGTTTAATTAGGTTTAGGCTACCTTCTCATCTCTTATAAGAGTTCATTTTCATATGTACATGGGATATCTTGAAGCATCTCTTCTCTACAGCCTTTAACCAGTTCTGAGGGATACGGAGCCTGATCCAAAGATAAGAAGTTAGAAAGTATGTTGAACCAAGTGCTTGGTGCCTAATAAAACACTTTGCTGGCAGAAGATGTGAGATGCGTACAGTTGTGTGCACATGTCCCTTGTTTGGACACAAGTGTGTGTGTGTGAACTGCTGCTGACCAGGGAAAGAGGACCTATTGGTACCTGGTAATAAAAACCGAGGGAACTCAGTACTTCTCCATAGTCTGAGCTCTGACTGCAAGCATAGCATGGCTTTAAATTACCTGAATATTGCTAGCAGTCTGGTGTGGGCTAAATACCTGAGTATTGATCTAACTTCGCTGGGAAGTGTTACGGTCAATGTTACAGTAAGGTTTGTGCTGCTGCGATGACACTGCTGTTTACCTGCCTGTGCTTTATGCTCTGTCCTTAGATGTATTCCTGTGGTGCAAATGTTTCTCCAGCCCTTCCCTGATTGTCCGCTTCCATTGCGAAACCCCAGCCAGTCTCCTGCTCCCCAAAGTAATTCCAGTCATTAGTCTTGATAGTACCTATCTGTGTCTCCCCGTATCAAGCCTGTTTTCCTCTGCTTCCCAGCGACTGTCATTGCAAGAAGCCAGAAATTAGTACTTTGAACTTCTACCAACTGGCATTCAGGGAGCACGGAGCACTTTGCAGGGATGAGTAAGTGTAACCTCTGTTTCACAGGTGGGGAGAATCGCATCACCGCTGAATTGATGTCAGAAACAGAACTTACCTGCATGCCAAGTCTTCTAACTACCTGATGGTATGTCCCTCCAAAATCAATTATTCAGTCTTCAAAGAACATTGCAAGGTTGAAAAATTGCAGTTTTCTTTAAGAAACAGGGTATTACTGGCAGATCAAGAATTCAGATTTTGTATTAGTTTCTCCTTTCTTTCTCAGCCAGTTTCCTTAGAATTGAAAGATGGCTTATTCTAACCTCTGAGAGCCCCTTTTGGATTTTTAAATTTATGTTCCCATAAGGGACTTTCTTTAAAAAGAATCGCTGTTTTCTGAGACACTGTCTATTCTTCTCAATGTCTGTAAAATCTACAAATTCTTCATGTTAATTGCTCTTGAGGTTTTCACTTTACTCCAAAATATTAATTAGGCTTCTTTCTCTAATGCCCTCCGGCTTCGCTGCCAAATAGGAATTTCCACATTGTATTTCAGTAGAGACTAAAACATTAATTTAACTTTTTTTTTTATGCTGCCACCTTTTTATTTATATTGAGAAGGTGGTGGGATATGCTTGTAAGACTATACTTAAGCAGCTTTGAATCTTTTAGTTTAGCCTCTAGACTTGTGTTAAGTGAGATTTTAAACAGGCAAATTTAAAATACTCTCTTTTGGGAGTAGCTTGTTGCATAGTAACCTCTACTGCAGAAGGATAGTTCCTTTGGGCATTGTATATTCTATATATACACATGGATAATTTCAGATTGCAATATCACAAGCGGCATCATTGAATCAATGCCACTTACTGTGTGCATGAGCTTATATTGGTTTGGCTTGCTTTCCACATGAGTCAGGAACTCATCCAGTGGAAGTCCAGACTGAAACTGATGCGACGCCACTTTTTGTTGTTGTCAGAATACCTTGCTTGGAAAGCAATTGCTACTGGCATCAGTGAATGACTTCCACGTTTCACTCACCCAAGCTACTTTAAGTTGTTAGAGTCACTCAGATTAATAACTTCGCCAGCGTGGTGTTTGAGGTCACACTTTGCGAGGTTGCATCATTCATTGATAAGTTTTCTTCCATGAACGTGTTGGTGCTTCTTAGGACTCTGCCTGAGCTGCGGTTATTTGGAAACCTGCTGAGCTGTGGCGTTGCTGGGCAGGCAGGGTTGGTGAGCCGCAAGTTAATGCTCTGCTGTAGTTTGGTGTTACGATGATCCTGGCTAGGCTGGAACTGCAGCTGGTACTGCTGCTCTGTTGCAGTGAGGAATCCCTTCTCTATAGGATTGCCTTTGAATTTGTTTTATACATATCTTAAAATGGAGCTCTTATTCATCTGGTGGACTAGGCTTCTTTATAGATAATTGGATTTGATAATTTGGAGGACAAACAGGCCCATGGTTTCCTGAACAGGTTTAAAAAATGGTAGATTAAGTGTTAAAAAAAGGGAAATGTTTCTCTGTTTAGATTAACAAAATAACTTTTCTTACTGAATCCTTGAACCTCTTCCTATATATGCCCTGTATTGTGGGCTAGCAGCAGAGTCGGATAAAATGTCAAGCTTGATAGATTGTTGGAGCAGTTTTTTGGTAGTTATACAATAATGAAACTGTTGTATGCTTGCAGGGAAACACTGCTCTCTGTGTGCAGACTTCGTCCTGGAGAAAGTTTCAATTGTTCCAAAGATGGGCGATTTCTAAAATGCAGCTTCTGTGGCTGGTCGCACAGCTGTCTAAATTACTGGCTGTCTTGAGGCCATTACAGAAGCATTACAAAATAGTTTGGAAACAGTTTATTTTTCAGATTCCAAATAAAGCGTAGATTTCAAAGTCCCTTTTGACTGTATAATCAAAAAAGTAGAAATTGAAACTGGTGTTTATACAGAGACTGACTTATTCTCTCAGAGCTCAGAACACAGGTTTCTTCTAGTCAGAGGCTGATACTTTCATAATTCACACCTTATGTTTCTCAGATTGAAAGGCTTATCAGTTGTTGCATGTGGTCATGTATTTCCTTGTCAGCTTAGTCACATCTAGTCTGTCGTTATGCTCCTTTTTGTGCAGAGTGAGATCCTCTCTCATGCAGTAGAGAAGCAAGCGAGAGTTGATGCAGGCTTTTAATAAAAATGCCAAAGACCTCATCCTTCTTTTGACAAACTTCTTGTTCTTTCTATTCCTGTTGTTATTTATACTACTTGCTTCTCTGACTTGAAGGCAGATCACAGACAGATTCTGCAATGGAAATAACTAAATCAAGAATGTCATTCTCAGTGAAGTAAGAAATTCCTGAAAAGAATTGAAGTATGTTGTTCAGCTTGCTGCTAGAGCATCAGGAGTCAACTGCAATGCCTACAAAATGTGCATAGAGAATGCAATTGGAATTCAAAGCACCAGTAAATGACTACTTGTATATGGCAAAATAACACGCCTAAAAACACAATACTTGCAGCATTTCTTTTTATCTGTAGATATCTGCCTTTAGAGACATCTTAAATCTGCAAATAGCTTTATCTGATTGTCATGAACGGTGCTGATACCATCTCTGAGCTCTTCTGTGGGTGAAAACCTATTTCAAGATTTTTCAAGTGTGACTATTTTAGAGATAATATATAGCACGTTTAATACAGTTTTACCATTTTATTTGTTCACCTTTTGCTGCGTTAAATGCCATTTGTATCACATTTTCAAATGATGTGTTCAACTGCATATAATGAAGCCTTTTCATACAACAGAATGTAGGCCAAACCCAAGCCTAATTCATGAAAGGCTTTACTTTGTCTAAGTGAAGTAAGATGATCATTCTTGGAATGAGTCCTGTTCCTTCGTCAGTGTTTTCCAAGTGGTGTTCTGCTCAAAACCTGAGTTACCTGGTAAGATATTGTTAGGGAGGCCTAAGCTTGTTTTTTTGCTTCTGGATGTGGCTGTTAATAATACAAGCTAAGGCTTTTATTGCTCTGCCTGGAATAAAAGATGCAAGCTTGAAATTAGATCTGTAATATGTGGTAGTATTTCCTAAAAATTCCCCTAAATGTGAATAGAAGGATATAAACTATTACTGTCTACTGCATACTTGACTGGTCAGCTTTAATCCTTGGTTATGGAGGAAACAGTCTAAAACATTTATTGCACCTTCTGAACTTTTAAATAAAAGGGAATTTTTACAACATCCACAAAAGATCTGAAATCTAAAATCCTAGATGTTTTTCTAAACAGCAATTTGATAGCCTGCTGCGTCATTCAGACGTTATTCTTGTTTCAAGTATTAAGAATGTGTCTTTTTTTTTTTGACAAGGCCATGTTTGTCAGTGGTGGTTTTTTTTTTTTAATTAAAATGCTCCATTAAGTAAACCCAAACTTTTTGAGCAATATTTTATTCTGCATCTTACCATAATTTTCAGTGTGAACTGGTAAAGAATACAAACACCCTAACACAAAAAAGACCAAAAAAACTACCTGGACTTGCATTGTCTTTTGCACTTGTGTGAAACATAAAGTTGGCCTAAAAATCATCTTGTCTTGTCCTTCCCCCCCCTCCCCCCCTCTATTTATGTGTTTTGTTCTAATGTTAAATTGTTAGGATGCTCTGCAAAAGTGCAAGGCGGTCGTTCACTCTAAGCATTTCTTCCCAGAAGTGCCTTACTTCTGTGAGCTTTGATAGTTCTCTGGAAGTATTTAATTCCATTATGCATACAGTACTGCTTCGAACAAATTAAATATTAACCTGATTCTACTCCTTGATGAAGTATTATCTGTATTTTACGTATGGAGGACGGAGGCACAGAGAACTGAAGTGGCCCAAATGCACAGAGTGTCCGTAACAGAGCTAGAAACTGAAACAAAAAATCCTCAGCCCCAATTGTCCCATAGTAATTTATCCCATTACTAATCTGAAAGTAATTACCCACTGGAATTTGTTGACCTTCAGGTCTCTTTTTTAAAAATAGGAAGAAGTGGTATGTGATTTTGTGTCTGTAATCAAAAATAGGGTAGTTTCTGCTGAACTATTGAACTGAGAAATGTAGAACTCAAAATGGAAGGAAGTTCATGTTGATGTTATGAGGTTATTGGTGGAAAAGGTTGTGTCGCAGCGAGCTTCTTAGCAGCAGAAGTCATGTCTGCTTGTGCTGAAATGCCAGATAAGTTATCATTTGTTTGGTATTGGAGAACAGAAGTGAAGGTGTTTTGAGGTTTTATTTAAAAAAATAAGTGGCCTTTGTTAAAAGGGCTGTGTGAAAGTACAAGACAGCATAGTATCTGCTCCCAGCTGCCATGGTAGTTGGTATGTTTTTTTTTCTTAATGCCTCAACGCCAGGCTTTAGTCTAACATGAAAACCTTGTCTGTCATTTTACAAAGCGAACAAACCCAGAATGGAAAAAAGTGCTCCTCCTAGTTGCAGAGAAGCAAAATGAAAATGTGATTATGTCTCTGTACTGCAAAGGTTGAGGGGGAAAAAACCACTAACAAACCCAAGGCACATTAAAAAAAGCAAAGTGAAATAGATTTATTTGTTTATAAGACCCAATGATTTCTGGAGCACTGACTCATGATGAATGAATGCTTGGGCTTGCCAAAGCCATGAACTGAAATGTGACCCTGGTCTGCTTGTTGGCTTGGGCCATATATGGGAAATTTCCTCTTCGTGACAAAGGTAGGAAATCCAGAAGATGCAGGTCCTTAAAGGCCATTTTGAAGCTTTCATTACCTGGTATCCTCTCAGCCTCTGAATCTCCTGGGTTGTTACTCTTCAACTGAGTAACCCAAAATACAGGCCAAGATGGTTGTTGGGTTTGTTGATGTTTCCGTTTGAATAAAGCCCGGATTTCAGTCTGCATTGTTTTGGGGTTACTAGTCCTTTATGTTCTGCAGAGACTGAGGCTAGAAGGAGAGAAGCATGGCAACTGAACAAGGTTAGTGGTGAAGCAACCAGTTTAGAATCTTTCAGCCCTAGAAACAAATTCTATACATGGTTGGAAGTGGACTTTTTCACATCTGTCCCAGGAATGCCGTAAGGAGTTCATGCTAGTCCTACTGACAGACGCTGGATGGTGAGGCTTGAACTTTCCCTCTGTTTTCAAGCTCTTATCCAGGGCTGCATGTGAGCAATTTTGAATTTCAAACGCTTCAGTTCTAAATGGAGGTTGGCACAAAGATGATAGTTAACATTTGTGGAGATGCTTTAAGAGTGCAACTTCAAAGTCTGAAACTTTCACCTATACTAACTCACCTCAGATGAGGGTGGGCTATTTTCCCTTGTCCACAAATGAAGTGACTAAGCCATAAATAAACTGACTTATTGATTCTGATATCTTTTGTTGTCTCAGTAACAAAACTAAGATTCAGGTTTGCTGCTTTTCAGTGCTGTAGTCAATATCCTGGACCTTTCCTTAACTGTTGAGAAACTCCTAAGTATTTCTGCAGTCTGGGAGAACAGAGCTTTCCACACCGTTTCAGATGTGACGTATCTGCTGGTCTTCGTACACAGCTACTGAAGGAGATGATATGCAGTTGCATTTTATTCTATTTCAGCACCTAGTTTGGATTTGAATTCAGATTAATTTGGAATAGGCATAGCTATGGAATGAGTCTGCAGTGTCTGTACTTGTTATGGTGTGCCTCAATTACATACATTCAGATCTTTTTCAGTCTAGCCAAATAAAAACTGTGTTTTTTCAGGCTACAGTTAAATAGGTTAGAGGTTGCCTACTACCAGTCTGCACAGATCTTTGTTGCGTGCAATTTTACTGCAGCATCATCAGTCTGAATGTGCACTTTTCCACATGTATAAATTCCATGGGGTTTAGGTTGATTTTCTACTAAGAGCTTCTGAAATGAGGGGGGAGAATAGGCTTTGTGTGTGAGGAATGTTGAGGCTATCTTTTGATTTTTGGGGCTGGGGGAAGGGGAAAATTTAGAAGTTTACTGTTTCAAAAATAGACCCGAAGCTTGGCATCAGAAGTAACTTACAGGATTTCCAACTGGTGGCGTGGCTTATCAGCAAACACTCTTGATTCTGGGTGTTTGAGACAGCGATAGCATGGCGTCTTTAGAGCATTATTGCCAACTGCAATCCCAATTTCAGACAAACTTAATGTAATTCTGACGGCTGATACTGTACTGCCTCCAACACGAGCTCAGCTGTTGGATGAGTAATACTGCAAGACTTAAGATTGTACTTATAAGTGTCTCTATTTTGGGAACAGCTGCTCCATCCCTCTGGATCCTTGCACATGGTACACCAGGTGGGGTAGGGAGTTTCCGTGCACACAGCTGCAATTTGGGGTGAGCTGCCTCCAGTTTTCTGTGTCCCTACTCTGTAGATTGGGGGTAAGGGTTTTTATAAGTTGGAGGAGCTGTGTCTGGGGTGATGCCTCTCTTTCTCCTCTGTTCAACTGCCCCCATGTGCTTGTGCTTCATTCCAAAGATGAACTGTTGATGAATGGGTAATTTATCCAGTGGGAGAGAAACCTGCTGTCACAATGAGACAGGGCATGCAGCCGTCGTCATAGGCCTCCTGGGCCAAGGGTTTCAACGGAGATAGCTTCATCTCTTTTTACCTGAAGTGGGAACTCTAGTGATAAGATGCAAATACAAATTGACACCCTTTCTCCTCCCCGTTTTTTCTTCAGCTCCCTGCATTCCCCCCATTTAGGAGAAGAGTATCATTAAAGCCATCCAACAGTGGTTGCTTTCTTCCATGGTGAAAGCTGGGGTGATTCAGAGCTGTTCCCCTGATGTCCCTGGCTAAACTGTGGAACTGCTCCTTGTTTGTAATATCTGAATGCTGAAGTAATTTGGTTCATATAGCAGTCTTTTGCAGCACAGCAGAAACTGAATTTGAGCAACTTTCTATTCTGGGCAATGTAAAATTTGTGAAGTGAGCGAGGTATTTGTAGCATTACAAGGAGGAAGACTCCCTGAAAAGCTTATGTTGTGCCTTTGGAGACCATTTCTGGCTTTCAGGTGGGCACAGATCCAGCTAACATCTCCCAGCTATTGCCACGTGACTGTCACAGAAGAGCAGTCTAGGTGGGTTTTGAGACGAAGCCTGGAGAGTACAGAATGACAACCGCCCTTGAATAGAGCTGGTTAAGGAAGCTAGAGAGTTATTTAAATTTTCAGGTTTTCATTTGGCAATGTATTGCTACGTATTGCAATTACAATTTTAGCAGCTACCCAATGCTTGAAAAAAACAGCCGGCTTAAACTAAATCCAAGGAAGACTTGTGATGATGTGAATGAACAGAGGAAAAAATTCAGAGTGCAAGCCAGCATTGACCTTTTTCCCTGTGATGAAAAGGACTTATTGAAATGGTACGTGATAGTCTCGGATTCCTGGACTGCTCATTGCTAGAGTTTTGACAGAGCTTCCACTTTTGCTGCCGCTTCTGTGTGTGGGACAAAGGATAGAGACACACCTACACCCACACAGGATGCTAAGGAGGGTGGGAATGGTGACAAAATAGAGTACTCTGGAATCTTACTTCTCCACCATTTTCTTTCTTCTCTTTCTGGCTTGGTTCATGCTATATATTGCAGCTGACTTAAATTTTGTCTTCCTGATGGATACCATACTAGTGTGAAAGAGTGCACTGGATTTTAAAATTGTTTTTCAGCATAGCAGGAGAGTGGAAGGGAGACAGTCTGTCTGAGGTCACAGCACATTACTTGGGAAGAGGTATGGGACTAAGAAATTAAAGACAGACTGGGTAAGATAAATAATTTTCTAAAACTAGTCACATGATTTTGTTAATCACGTTATTTTGTTTTGTGTTAACTTGCTGGAAGAATGTCACTGACTTGCAAAGGAAACAGGCTGTTGTTGAATTTCCATCTTGGCAGATGTCTAGAGACCTAATTACAGTTAATAGCAAGAAGAACTCTTATCTAAATATATAAAGTGCAATTTTGGGTCAAAATAAACAGTTTATATTGAAATAATATACACCCCAGCTACCCAGTTCCTTTTAAAACAAAACAGGATTTCCAAGCTTCTCATGTTAAAATTGGGAAGAATCATTTGGTTTTACTTGTGCTACAGAGGAGAAAGCGGGCGAGTGTCGAGTTTGCAGTTTGGGTGCAAGGCGGGGCGTCAAGTGAGACGATTTCTGTTTCTGCCTTTGGAATTAGCTTCCTGTGCCCTGCTCTATAAATCACACAGCTTTCTAAACCCATTTTTTCCATTTTAAAATGGAAATTGCAGCTCACTAGTTTTGAAGAGGTACTTGAAGCTTAGATCCTTTGTGCTTGTAACAGTATTGGTGGGGTTTGCTGATGGGCAAAGGCGCTTCCACTGAAGATCTGTCTGTAAATCTTCTAACAAATAGATCATCAGCAAGTATAAGTTGCTACAAGAGAGTAAACTTGGAAATTACTTGTAACAGAGCATGCTGATAAAGCTGCAAAATGTTCTTGGAATACACACGATGTTTTTTTAATGTATTTGAGAACTCTAATTCTTAATTTTCCTCTTGCTTAAGCAAGTTTTCTAACGACTTGCCGTGCAAATGATTTACTCCAGTGTAAATCGGGTTATAGCATTATAAAAGGATCTTTGTCTGTGTGATGGTTTCCTCTGTACGATATAACTAGGAAGTTACTTTGATACTTCTCTCAGAATCAGCAATAATTTAAGGTGCTAGCATTTTGTTGAAGTTTGTGTGTGGCTGTCTCTGTGCTGAACTGCTATGGCCCCATTCCAGCTTTTTCCTGTGCTGCTTTGAACCCTGCCCCAACGGGCTACGCTGTTTACTCTCTGCTCGGTGGTAAATGGATGTCACTTCCTTAATTAAAATGCTGGTGTGCAGCCAAATTCTCTTCCTTTGGGCTCGCATGCTCGGCGAGGCAGTGCACCTAGTAAGAACGCACGCGTTGAATCCAGTTGTGTGCCACGCTCCTTAATCTGGCTCCTGGCTGGACGCGTTGGGATGTGCTGCGTCTCCTGCCTTCTGAGACGTCTGCGCCTGCACGTAGAGGCTTTTGAAGGCATCTCCGAGGTGGAGAAGCACGGGTGCAGCTGTGTCATGCTGTATTAAAGAGGGTTTGAAGACGGATTACCAGAAGGCACAAGCTGAACTACCAGCCGTGTACTGTCCACATCTGACAGGGAAGGTCTAGACGGTGTATGGGCATAGGGTGCCAGTACCAGCGTGCTCTTGTCCCTCGAAAGCAGCCAGTGGACGTGAGTACGCAGACGCTGGTCAAGTGCAATTGCTAGCCCTGATGTGCCCAGCAGCGTAGGCACTCTTGGATGCACAGAAGCCTGACCAAGACGCCACAGAAACTAACCTGGACACCTGGTTCTGACTACGCTCAGTGCGGATTGACCCGAGTACTCTGTTCTCTGCCTTCGTAGCTGGCCAGCTGCTCACTGGAAAAATTTTAGACTGACATCGAAGTTGCTGATCAGACTGGTGAGCAACCATATATTTGTCTTTGTAAAGATTGTTGGTATTGCATACTTAGATGATTAGAGATGTGAAATGTCTCCAGGTGTTTTGAAGGCAGAGAATGGAAAAATGTTTCCTTCCTCCAAAACAAAATTTCAGTCTCTGTTCCCCCTGAACACTTATATTTCTAGCTCTGGTACAGTGTTGATATTTATTTACTTATTTTTTCCAAGATGTGCATGCTGTCACCTTGGGTACACCATGAACTAGTACCTTTACCCATAAACACTTTTTTTTCCTATCCCTAGGTAAAAATCTTATCAATCCAGTTGTATATGGCAAACTAGAGTGACATGCTTTGTGACCAGCCAGGGCTGGTCCCCACTTTTCATTTTCTCATGCTTTGTACTGGTTAAGACACCACCTCTGCAAATGTCACGCTCAGGCTGGCAACCTGCCTCCAGTGAATGGCCAATTTGCTGACTTTTCCACCTGTCTCAACATATGGTTGCTCCCATTTACTATAATTCAGGCCTGTGTGACTGTGACACAAGCTGATAAAAATAATACTTCAAGCATAAACATAATTTGAGCAGATTATTTGATAGCTGTTACCAAGTAAATACTAATTTTTGACAAGCAAGCTGTGAATTCAGTTTGTAACTGGTAGGTTATTACTGAAATTAATTTTAGCAAGGCATTTCTTTGCAGGTTTACTAAAAAAAAAAAAAAAGGTAAATGGTAACAAGGAGCAACTGTATGGTGCTATTAATGAGGAACCAAGATGGTCAACTCCTCAAATACTTAAATCATTGCAAAACAGCATTCATGGAAGTGGGATTTGATTAATTTCACAGCATGGAATAATAATGCAAAAATGATAATTTTAAATGTACGTTAGCAAGACATCAATATTTTAAAGCCACACAGCCCTGTTCTGGCTTTCTGAATAGATTTCAGTGATCTTCAAGCTATTAGAAATGGCAGAAACTACTGCTTTTGTGAATAACATTAATCCCAGTCTTGGTGTGTTGCCTTGAAAGTTGTGTCTTACCAATGAATGTGGTTTTGCTGTTGTGGAGGCCACACAACGGGTAAGAGGTTGGTTATGCATTGTTGTATAGCACCTGTGCTTGAAGCACATAGACCTTGCTGGATTCTGCAGTTTGGCAGCTCCCGGGTATGTAGCAAACAGTGAGAAGACTGAGACACTGCCTTAATTTCATGGAAACTGTTGAGAAACAGAAGACAGTTTGGGATCATGGCGGGGTTCTGAAAAGTAGTAAGGAGGTAGTGCTGGAGGATGGCCTCTCAATAAATGAGATGGAAAGAGGAGCTTGATGGTTCAGGGACCTAACAGAAAAGCAGCTCATTGTGGTGAACAGTATTCCTCTAAATTAGGTGCGAGGGCAGCTGATAGAGCTAATAAGAAAACGTCATTGTAGGAAAGCATGTCCTAGCAAAGCTGCTGTTTGTCTTGCATCTCCCTCCCTTTTTGGCACCCTTCTCCATTTGCAGTAGCCTCAAGGGTCATCAGCCCTGGTGTTCCAGCGGTTGAAGGACTCTCAGCAGGAGGAGGAGGAGTACTTGTTGCTGTGGCTTTTTTTGCTGTGGCTTTTTCTCCTGTGGGAGCAAAATCAGCTGCCTGTGGGAATGCAGTTCCTTTTGATCCCTTAACTCAAGTGTCTTGGTGCTACTGCATTCCAGCCCCCAAATTCCTGAGCAGTCATGAAAAGAAACCAGACATCTAGAGCTTTATTATACAGAGCTGAAAGCTTAGTGATTCTCAGAGAAGTTCCCTTTGCTGATTCTAGTCCCTTATTGTTTGCACTCTTAGGAAACTAAAGGGAAATTTTATATTCAAACATAAACCATAGTTTTGCTGTACAGCCAAAGCCTACCTTTTGATAGACATCCACAAAGCATATGTAACAAATCCTGTATGTAGACAGTGATCTCTGATACTCCAGCCAGCAAGGTTATGGCATTAATATTGCATATATAGTGAGGACCTGAGTTCAGACACTTTTTAAAATTAAGATGGAAAGTATAAAAATACAGGCTTGCTTTATGAATACTATCTTCAACAGTGTATGGGAGGAAAATTTTGACATCACTGGTACTTATTCTGGAATTAAATCATTCTTGCAAATTTTATACAAAGCTCACGGTGACGTATAGAACATCTTAATGAACGGGTGGTGAAATAAATTTCACTCTGCTGTTTGAAATCAGTGAAGAGAGTCATGGCATTCACAGCTTCATACTGGGGAGGAAAAAAAAAAACGCAGTCTAGCAGAGCATGATAGCACTGCTTTGCCCACAGACCATGGCAGGCAACACCCTGCCTCGTCCAATATTTATTGGATTTGTTCTGGCTTTTTCTTAGAGACACTCAAGGAAGAAGATAAACCAATTCCCTTTCTCATAAACAAGCCCAGCGTGATGATTGCCATGTGGGTGGATGTGTTTGCAGGTCCAGGATAGATTGTTTGATCTTGCATCTCCACCCTTGGTGAAGCTCCTTCTCCCTTTCCTCTTGCAGATGCTCCAAGCACAACATGCAGTAAGGATTTAGGGCAGGTACTGTTTGGCTGCCAGAAGTCATCTGTTGAGTGCCTGCCATACAGATTTCATTTTCCCAAAAACACACTTAGCTGTGTAGTTAAGAGTTATTTTTTGTGGCTCCCATCGGCCAGTATGAGCATCACGTCCAAGAATAATGAAGACTGCTGATATCAGTAATGCCTGTAACATTAGTGATGCCAGTAAGTCAACATCTTTTATTCAAGAAGTTGCTTAAGAATTCCTGAAATCTATGGTGTCATTAACTTTTCCAAACCAACATGTTCATGTTAGGCTACTGTAAGTATTTACCAAGCCTTGGAGCACAACGAAAAAGTAGCTCTTTCTGCTGGTAAATTTTTTGGCTGGGCATTTATTTGTCGCTTCAGTGTAATTGTGGAGCTCCTTGCGTGCAGAACAGCCACTCATCTGCAAAGGATGGACAGGCTTCACACAGGGCAATGCTTTCTAGTTGCGATGCTCAGACTCTGCCACATCTGTACCAACAGCCCATCCACCAAAGCATTGCTTACAGAAATTATCAGTTTCTGGATGGTGCTGACCACATCCCTCTGAATGGGTAACAAAATAAATACGGGAATAATGAGGCTGTAGCAAACATTGTGGAGTTATCCAGGAAATTGCCATCCTGAAATTTCACCAGGAAATTCTGCTTCCACTGCCAGTCTTTTCCCACCAGCAGTGCTTATTTCCTCAGGTCTAGAACTGATCCTGTACAGAACAAAGGAAAAATCCCTCTTGAAGCAGCTGCTGAATCTTACCTGCATTCCTTGTTGTCGTCTTTGTGCAGCTGTAGGCAGATAGAGAGACACTTTAGCATCTTAAGCCTCTGTCAACGTCTGCTTGGTAGTATAGCTGTCAGTTAGCAAAGCTTCGCCTAGCTGGTGGCAGCGTTTTAAGTTCCCATGTAGCAGCCAGTACATCTTCTGGCTATCAACAGCGTGATTCTTGATTTTCAGCCACTGTGGTCTCCTGTGAATTTGGAAATGGTAGCAGATACCTACAAAATTGGTACTACAAAAAAAAAAATGGAGCAATGTTGACTGAGATGCAAAGCATGATGGCCACTGTATGGGCAGAGGTGGAAACATTTGGGAGCTCCTTTTCTGACACCTGGAGCAGGCTCAGCTGGAGCTGGAGCAGGCTGCGGCATCACCCGGGTGCTGTCCCCGACCTGTGCGCCCTGTTGCGAGATGACGGTCGCCGGCTGGCAGGTCTCTCTCGCATGCCTGGAGGAGAACCCTGCCTTGCGTAAGAGCCGACGGTGGCACGAGAGCGGCGTGGGATGCCTGCTCACAGTGCAGAGCACGCGCTCGGGAGGAGCCGATAGCGCAGTGAAAGCTGTCCGTTTCCGTGCGGCTGTCACCCATCAGCACAAAGCCGTTTTAAGTGAAGCATCTTTGTCAATGTAAACGCTGTACGTAGACAAGCCCTAACTTAAACTTACCTGTATATGTAGAGGTCCTTAAGTAATTAAAGCCTGACGTGCAGGCTGAAGTAGTGCCTGTGTTGTAGGAATGGCTGTCGTGTTTTCATGTGCTCCTTTCTCTTAAAGGTGGGAGAAACCGTTACAGATCAGAGGACTGTCCTGGTTATTTGTTGTTTCTTTATGGGTGTTTCCCTTCCATGCTTTTGTAGATAAGCAGGATTCAGGTTCTTCTAAAGTAACATCTGAGCCTTCTGTCAATCTTTTAATTTCCTGGCAATTACACAAAACTACAACTCCAGCTGAATGCTGAATTCTGTCTTATTTTATTCTGGTTTGTGCATTCCCTTGTGTTTTTCTTCCCAGCGTTTGACACATTTCAATGTTCCAGAGTGAATTGGAGGGCTGTCTGTCTTAGGAAAACAAAGTTTTGGGGACAGGCAGTAGCATTTGTGTATTCTGTTATCGTGGGTGGCCTTCAGTTTGGCCTTTTCCTTTTCCTTGAAACAGGAAGAGAACTGATTACGGGAGCAGTTTTCCACTGCTGTGGAGGTTGTGAATACTTGTTTCACTGTGCAGCTTTCATGTTGTTTAGATTTACAATTCCTAGGAACAAATTAAACCTCCAAACAGCATAGATTAAAACAGAAATTCAGTATTTTTGCGATAGAAAGGGTGTGTTAACTTCTGAGTGGGACTGATTGCTTGAAAGTTAATGTGCAGAAAGAAAAAGTGTAGTTGGGTGTTTTTTTTATATATAGATATCTAAAGTATGTGTTTTGATTGCAGTGCAGAGCTAATACAAATGGATGATATGTTATTTCTGTTCATGGAACGCTTCTCTTCATGTATTTATTAAGTGATAATTACCCCTGCTTGTACAGGATGAGTACTGTGGCATGTGAAACTAAATGTTAGGCCAAGACACGCCAGTTATGCCATTAATGGTTTCAGGCTTCAGATCCCTGTGCGTCAGGAAGAACTTTTACTGTTTTTCATTGGTTCTTGTTTATGCTTATAAATAATAACTGTGTTTAAGCTTATTGTTTTCTGACACCAGGTTTTGTACACAGGGATGTAACATGAATCAAAGTTCTTGATGGCCTAAAGAATCTCGTCGCTTTGCTGTGTGCCAAGTATCCCGGGCAGAACACACATGTTCCTGTGCATTTTCTGTGCAGAACACACACGTTCCTGCTGAGGTAGTTTGCTGTCCGAAGCTGCTGGGGAAGCACAGCAGCTTGCTTTTTATACCTGAGAATAGCTCCAAATGATGTGGGAAAAGGATGGTCAAGGCACCTTCAAAACTGTATATCGGCACTTGCTGAGAGGATAGGAGGGCATGGAGAACATACTGATGCCGCTTTAGTATTGCTATTTTCAGTGTTTGATAGGATCAGCATTTGATGTCTCTGATATCATAGATATCTGTAATAACAGTCTCGTGCCCTGTGTGTCTGCCATGCCTTTGGTCTCCCCTGTCCTTTCAGCAGCCAGCTGGTGCTCCTTTTTGTCTGTTAGTATTCTGTTGTTAGAGATGTAGTTCCAGTCTAAGTGCAATTTACACTGCAGCTTTGTGCACATCAGTTACACTAAGAATTGTTTATCATGTCATGAATCTGTAGATTTTCACTTAAACATTAAAATCTGCTGATCCTGCAGGGTAGAGTTCACTGGTAAGCTCACCATTGTGGATTTTGAAAGGCGTATGTCCACTGCAGTGACAGCAGTAACTTTGACAAGCCAAATTCAGCTAGATTTTGAAAGGATTAAAGACGCCACCAAAGCTACGGATACTGGAACTGCACCAAACTGCAAAAGCTTCCCAATTCAAGTACAACAACGTAAAAGACTTAACACAGCTTAAAAAAAAAACAAAACCAAAAAACAAACCCCAAAACAACAGAACAGTATGTTAGTATATTATACCAAATAACTTTCAGGACTCATACCAGCCTCCTTCCCTTGGGAATTTGGAGCTTCACAGTGGCAATAGTTACTGAGGCGAAAGAAGCAAATTGGCTGTGTAGCTGAGAGATGTTTTCTTTCCAGAAGTTTATAAAAGTATTCAGCAACTGCTCAGTGTCCATCAGTGATGGACCTGATCTTTTAAGACATAAAAGAAACGTAGTCCAGGAACTACAGTGTGAATACAGAAATGCAGAGGAGGCAATTTGTATTCTGTTTACCAGTAAGTGATGACACATGGTGTATGCTTTAGAAACTGAATGCCCAGATGAATTCAGATTTCTTTGTAAACTCCCAAAAGCAAGTTTACAGCAGTGTGTTTCTGGAATACTGCTGCATGGGTGGTCTTAGAAGACTCCAAAACTGTGCATTTTGCACTGGACTGTTAGGATCTTAGGTAAGTGTATATATATCATTATTTGGCTTGCAAAAAAGAAGGAAAAAAAAAAAGCCAAACAAGTGATTACGTGTCTCAGATGCAATTGTTTTCCCAAGTAAGTTACTGGAAGCTGGTATTTGATTTTTTTCTTATGTTACTGACATTTATTTGCTGTGTGATGATTTAACCTTGTAATGCTGCAAATTCAGTTGAGAACTGGCGTATGTTAAATCAGTGGCTCTACTGTCCTTGTCTTTTACTTTATCTTTTTAGATTTGTAGCTGTAAATCTGTAGAGAGACTTAGAGAGAATAGCCGTCTATGATCTTGCTGCTGATTTTATTTAAATAATGTATGTGTCACAATTTTAGCTTCTGTTTGCTTTTCCCAATGCACAAAAACCAAAGTCAGTGTTTTACAGCTTACGTGGAATAGAGACAGCCTTTTACAACAGGTTTGATCATAGTCTCATACAGCCAACTGGAACATATATTTTGTCTTATCTTTGCTGTAATCTCTTAACTCTTAAGACATTCCAGTAAATAACTATTGTGGACTTTATTTGTTCTTTTTCACAAGAGGCATTGTGTGCTGGACTGGGTGTGTAGTTTTTTGCATGTGCTTGTAAGTTAGAGGAAAGATCCAAACTTAGGAACACGCTGTCAAAAATGAATCGCTGTTGGGAAATTCAAATACGCGTTTTATGCTTTTATTCTCACTTTAGCTGGCAGGTTGTTTCTCATGTAATTTCTAACATGTACCTTTTCCACTTCCAGTTATTATGTGGGCAAGCTGTTGTAATTGGTTTTGTCTGGATGGCTCACCTGAAGAGATGCAGCCGCAGCAGGGAGCCAGAGCCCAAGCCTACTCCAACCCTGGGTACAGCTCCTACCCCTCTCCCACTGCTCCCGAACAGAGCTGCAAAGCCTGTGGGGTGCACTTCGACAACTCCTCTACGAAGGTGAGTCGCAAACGTCTTCTCTGGCGCTGCGGACTTAGGGGAGCGTTCAGTTTGACTGCAATATGCCATCTGACTTTCATTTAGTGACAAAAAGCCAATTTGGAGAGAAACAGGTGCATGTGAGAGGCCTGTGATTTGAGGACATACCATATGGGAAAAGACAGCTTGCCTATGCTCCTGTGTCTTTAGTCATTCTTTTGCAATTAGCAGATGTAGTTAAAGATGACTGGAAATCTGGTAGGTAACCTTCAGTAGACTTGGCTTTCCCAGGCACTGAAAGAAGCAAGCTAAACTGCTTATGATCATTTAAAGGAGCATTAACTTGAGCATGAGTTTTTTAATTTTTTATTTAAAAACACGCCCTTTAAAAAAAACATTGTGCCCAGAAGTTTAGTAATCTGTTTGTGCTTCAGTAAAGGAAGATCTACATATCTCTTTTCCAGACTATTGTTGCTCAAACTAAAAAGCCATGGAAGTTTATTGAGGGTGTGTGTTGAATTGCTGAAGCTTGATGCAGAAAACAAGCCACCCCCTCATGCCCCAAACCTCAAACAGACAAACAAAAAAGACCAAATCCATTTTATCTTGTTTGTAAACTTTATTTGTGAGCATCTAGGTGCCAAAATAATTGTCGCCACAAGATTTTTAATTAGACTGCAAACCCTGTCCGGGACATTATTTGGGCACGGTGGTTCCTATAATGCTGTTTGAAAAATGTTTTAGTGAGGAAAGTTGTTCCGAGTCCAAACTCTGTGGCTTGAGAAGTGTCTCTATGTAGCATGTTACTGAACTTAATAATGTGAGAACTTAAAAATTACAGTGAGTTTTGGCCACAGCCCATTGAGATTAGATGGGGAAATTAATAAATTCGTCGGTCTTGTGCCTTTTTATTCATACATGCTGGCACATACCTGAGAAATGGTAAGTCTTGGCAGAACTGTTGCTTTCTACTCACAGAACAATAGGTATGTTTATGCATTTTTGCACTGAGAAGTATTATTACTCCAGGAATCATTACAAATTTAAATTTTGATAATGTATTTTGGGAGTTGGGTGTATATATATTTAAATGCTTACGCTTTTTCTGACGGTAGGCAGATTCTGGGTCAGGTGGGAATGGGGCAGTCACTGCACATGACTCTACATAGTGTTGTCTTTAACATTGTCCTCATTAATGTGATGTATCTTTGCAGACACTTGTGGAAAGAATTATTCTGAATCCAGTGCTTACTATTTGCTACTGTGCAGAAGAGTGGATGTAGATAATTCTGCTCTTGAAATTAAAACAATTAATGCAGTTAACTATGGATTATACAGTAGCAGTGCTAGGACCATGGTCCCATTTTTCCTTGTAGTCTCTAAAACATACGTTCTAATGTAAGTTGCCTTTAAAGCAGTTTCTTGTATAAGAGTCATCAGTACCGCTCCAGATAAGTGCAAACATACTTATTTGGGCTAGGTAAAGCTCTGGTGTGCAAATTGTGGAGGATCTGCTGAAGCAATTGAAGACGTTTCTGCCCCCAGTAGAGTTCCCTGTTTTTCTGCGGGAGTTCGCTGTCAGTATAACTGGGGCAGCAGAGTACAATGTGTGCTTGTGTCTGGGCTGCTCCTGTTCGGTGCAGACTGTCAATGAAAATGAGTTTGAGGTTGACATTCTGTATTGTGAACGGGGGCTCCTAAACCTTCCTTCCACCTTCCTGCTGCCACCACAACTGAGCAGAAATCTCTGGGACTGGCTTGAGCTTGGTTACAGGTGGTAAAGCTTAAACAGCTGCAGGAAGGTCTGCTAGAGCTCATCCATCAGTCCTTGGTCTCCAGAAGAGAGCTGGATACATAACTTATAAAACACTGACATGTTTGTAAGCCATGTTAATTCTTTAATTTTGTTGACGTGGACCAAGAAGTGTATGAAATATCACTTTGCTGCAACGAAAGCACGGAAAATTCTGCATTCTCTCCCAGGAGAGGCATTGCCTTTGAACTCCTAGTGTCCAGTTAATGTTTATAGTGAAATACACTGCATAAAAATTAATTCCCTCCACATTGGTGACCATAAGGATAACCTAGATTTGCTTTAAAAAACCCCAAACCAACCAACAAACAAAAAACAACCCAAAAAGCAGAATGATGATATTTTAAGGACTTGATCTTTTATCATAACTGTATCTTTTCATATAATGTGGCACCTACTAAAATGATTAGGGTAGGCGACATTTGAATGCAGCATGTACTTAGAAGATGCTTTTAAGTAACTGTTGGAGCATCTTTAAAGGATGTAAAATTTAATAGTGGTAGCAAAAAATCTCTGATTTTTTTTTTTATTTATTTTTGTTTTCCTTCTCTTAGATGACTTTTTGATCTTGGTTTTCTGGATCAAACTGATTCCACAAAATTTTTTAAAATTTAAAACAAGCATTCTTCATTTTCCTCTCTGCTGGTAGAAAGCAGTGGCAGGCATTCGTGGTGGGTATGTCAGACTGTTGTTCCTTCCTCCCCCATTCTCTGATTTCAGTGCCTTAAATTGGCTGACATTTTCAGGAAGATGCTTTTCTTTGCATACTTACAGAAAAGGCTCCTGGCATGATAGAGTGTAAGATTAAAAAAAACCAAACCCGAACAACAGTAGCCGTAGTGAAAGCCTGAATGTTGGCATTTCTTCATTTTATCCTGCACACAGAGAAGAGCCAAGTGTATCAAAGCCTCCTCCTGGTATCTCTGGGAGACTAGCTGTTAGAGCAAACAACCAGGAGCAGCTTCCATTCTGGACAGACTTCTGATTTAGAGTATTTCACTTCTGTTGGACCATCCCGTGACTGTGCTCCCAGTTAGTAAGCATCATTCAAAAGTGGTCTGACCTCTTAGTAACAGGATTTAATTTACAACAACATTTGAAATTAATCGCTCTGAAGAGAACAGCGTCTGCAGTTATTGCCCTTTCAGTCAGAGTTCAACAAATGTTAACGAAGCTGTAAAAGCTGCTTAATACTGAGATGTGGCAAACAGCTTCTGTGCAGGTTTGAATACTTGATGCTCAGATACAGGCTGGGGAATTTTTTCTTCTCTGAAGACGAATCCTGGTGGTGAACTGATAAGCCAGAGACATGCCTGGTTTTATTTTGACTTCTCAAATGCATCATTTGGTAACTAAGGCAGACTCGTGTTATTACTGTTAATTGCTTGCAAAAAAACCCATGTCAGATAATGCAGCCTTTGTACTGTGCTCGCTTACGTCATACCTAAACATGTACGTACCCAAGTAGGGGTTTTTGGGCTGGAAGGTCTTTGGCCTTACAGTGGTTCCCTCTGGAGCCAGTTTGGCGGTCTGCAGAGCACGGGGGGAGGCTTCCCCCTGCCAGGTTGGTTTGGTTTGTTTTCCCCTCAGTTCTTCTGGTTGCTCCCCTGTCAGAGATGGGTGATTGAGAGAGGGAAAGTGTTGTTGACAACGGGGTTATTTTCCATTACCCTGCCCTTGTGGAGCGTTTGTTCGCCTGCTCTAGACACATGCACAACCAGTAGTTCCTGTCTCTGCACTGAAAATTTCCCAAGAAACTGGATTGTTCCTGCAATCGTAGGGTGAAAAAAAGTCAGTTACATACTAAAGGTGTTTTATAATGACCAAGTTAAGGAAAGCTTCTCAAAACTGGATGGTACGTGGAAACTGCCCTTCCTGTCTTGCTTTGTGAGTGATGAAAGTCACTTTTACTTGGCAGGCCCCCAGACAGCAATTTTGAGATGAGGTTTGCATGACCAGAGGTTCTCTGTGGTAGAAATTTTCATGTCTTAAAATGCTTAGGCAGGAAATTGGGATTCTTTCCACTAACTGTCATTATAAGTCTATTACAGGGTCTAAATGAGAAGTCTGTCAGTTATAATTTAAGGGGGTGTGTGGGGCAAGGGGACTGCCAGGCTGTAAAGGCGATCAGAAGGAGCTTCTGTAAGCAAGTAGTGTATTTACACCTTTTAAAACATGAGAAACATCTGCTCTCTTTGAACTGTGAAGTTTAAAATGTTCTTTAATCACTAGAAGCGATTCTTGAAACAATTTTTTTTTTATCTCTGAGCTTGTATTTGTTGCTTCTCCAACTCTGCATGTGTATTTTTCCTTGCATAGCTCTGAAGGGTCAGGATGTCAGGATTTCATAGAGGTGCTTGTCTTCTCTGAGACTGTGAATTAGCATTTTTAACCAGCACTGAAACCAGTTCTTTCTTCCCTCAGGACTTTTAAAAAGGCATTAGTGTGGCTGTTCTGCTGCTATTCCTATTGGAAAACGTAGAATTTGACTTTCCAAAGTGTTAACAGTCAGTTTCTGCAGAAGTCAACATGGACTGTGAATGCGTGGAACTTCTGCAAATCGAGCCCTGAGTGATGAGACCAGAACAGTATAAAAGATAAATATTAAACAACAGAATTTAAGCTGTAAAGTTTTTAAACGTTTGGGGCCTAATATTTCCAAAACTTCCAGTGCTTTCTCTCTAGCACCTAGCTGGCACACAGTCTGCATATTATTTTCAAAATAAGCTGGCTATTTTTGTTACATAAATAAATGTTGAATTCTTTGATATCTGTGAGACAGCGTGAGCCTTGC
The DNA here is from genome assembly GCF_964289735.1 of Phaethon aethereus. NCBI lineage: Eukaryota > Metazoa > Chordata > Aves > Phaethontiformes > Phaethontidae > Phaethon > Phaethon aethereus. The sequence goes on along the minus strand of NC_138595.1, from coordinate 7,147,660 downwards.
TGTTTGCTTTCCCTCTTATGGTGAAAAAAAGATTCATTTCGTGATTGTAGCAAATTGGAGGGAAAAAAAGGGGGGGGAGGGAGGCAGGCCACTCATACCAAGTATTACATTTATGAAATAGAGAAGTGGTTTTAAGTAGTTCCCTCCCATGTTAAAGCTTTCTTAATGCACAGAGCAATATTTCATTATTTTATAAAGCAATGCACAATTAGCTGTACTTTACTTGAAAGTCTGCTGCCTCATAGATATCTCCTGATTTCATCTGTGCCTTAAACGGGATGAACGGGTCTAGAATAAGGTGCAGAAAACTCCTGTCATTTGAGGGAATTGTCCAAGAATATAATAATTCATCCTGGGTAAATGGAGTGTAGGTAGTGCTTTGCTAAGAACTGTGAGGAATGTAGTGATCTGCTTATGGGATCAATCCTTTTCCCATCTAGGAGCATGAGTAACATACTTGGCACTTTTCCATAAATTAGAAGGCTTTGATTATGCTTTAACAGAGGCTACTACTTACTTTGGCTTCCAGATGATAGGGGAGCACTGCCTGCAGTCGTTGTGCACTTCTGTCGCAGGTCATGGTGGATTGGTTTGATTCTGTTCCTTTCTCTTCACCAGCACATCTGCTTGGACTGTAAGAAGAATTTTTGTACGTCCTGCTCAAACCAGCCTGAAGGTGGTCCCCTTCTCTGCCATCTATGCCAGCGCTTCCGAGCCACAGCTTTTCAGCGGGAAGAGTTGATAAAGATGAAGGTGAAGGATCTGCGAGACTATTTAGCACTCCGTGAGATTTCAACAGAGTTGTGTCGTGAAAAGGAGGACCTGGTATTTCTGATTCTTGGCCAGCAGCCTGTAATTACCCAGGAAGATCAGATAAGAACAAATCCATTTAATACTAGTGCCTCTGGACAGCAAAGCTTTGTAATTCTCCCACCAACCAGCATAGTGTCTTCTACCTCACATGATGCGTCTCCAGTGTCTGCAGATCCCATCTCAAGTTCCCTAGCTCAGGAACATGAACAGGTACGGTCTCTAGCCAGAAGCATCTTTTGCAAACTCATTCATCTCTATTTCTGGATTAACTACAAAGGCGTTGCATGAGGTTTTCCAAGCAGATAATGTGCCAAAAAAGTTTTACGTTAAAGATGCCCTCTTAAAAAGCGATGAGGGCTTCTGTTTAGAGCAGACGACAAAATACTTCAGTTGCTTTTTATACATGCTCTTCTCAGGTTTGTTTTTAATTTTGAAGTGAGGACCTCATACTTTCTTACAGAATAATGAGGAAAGTAAGATGAGCTATTTTATGCTACCTTGCTGTGTAAAACTGTGACTTGCTGTCACCAACTTTGACGTGCTATTCCCTTTCTACACTAGTGGAATTTAATTTGTTGAGCAGTACTGAATATATTGAACATTCACTCTGAGAACAAGATCACTGTTTTGACATGTGTTTTCTCTGGTGCCCTGGTCCACACTTGCCATTGCCACTAGGTACTCCTGTGACTGGTTCCTTTGGTACTTGACGTCTGTGTTGGTGCACAGATCTGTCTTGTGTGTTGATGTTGACAACATTCTGACAACTGTATGTAGTTGCTAGATGAAATGGTTATTATTGTTCTTTAATTCATGTGCAAGACAACAAGCAGAGTTTAAAGCAATTTTGGAACTGAAACTGAGGAGAAAGGTGATTGTGAGATGGGTCAGGTTCTTGGTGTCTTCTGCACTCGGATCGATAGGTGACAAAACCCGAGTCTGTTGTTAAGTCTTCAGTTTATGATGAAACCTGCAGTTCTGACGAACCTCGTCTGGGGTATTTGAGCTTAATTATTTTTTATTGACTTTGCTTTGTGTGGCTTTCTGCTGCCTCGTATGGGAAGTTTACTCAGTGTTTGACATCTGCTCCTAGTGCTACTATGAAGATAATAGGTGTATTCAGGTCCCTGTGGACCACAGCTGTGAAAGTGTGTGTACCTTCTGCTTCCTCAGCAGATGTATCTAGTGCAAAAGAAGAGTTTTCCTGGGAGCACATTTCTTACAAATCATTAAAAGGCCTTTTCATTCTCTGGTTTTCTGTATCTTGCCATTCCAATTTTTACCAGCAAATGCAGCTCTGTTGTCTTCCCTTACTGTCCGATGATACATTTCAGCTTCTTGTCTCTACTTGCATGACATCCTGCTACAGTTCAGGCTCTTTCATCATTATTGTTATTCTTTTGCCTTGTAAATATTAAGTCACCACCTAGATAAGTAGGATGGTAACAGTACAGTCCCCTTTGCCAGTAGGGAAGCTGCAGAGAGGAGCGATAGCTGCTGAGGGCAAATTGGATAGAATTACAGTGTAGTTCCTTTCATTTTATTAAGAGCTCAAAGCAGCTGCCCCTTCTCATTCTCCAGCTTTGTTGCTGCTGGTCCTCCTATTTGTCCAGTCCGGAACCCCCCTGAGGAGGTGTTTCTGTAGGGTTACTTTGAAAATGACTTGTAGACTTTGAGCTGTGTAAGAGGACTCTTATACAGAGCCTTGCACTGAGAGCCGATGTGCCATCAGAGCTGTGACATAACGCCATGTCACACCGCAACACTTCAGGGAAGGATTGCACATATGTGTGTGTATACACACACGTATAAATTTGGTCTCCTCCTGATCCAGCCTCACAGGAGTGTCATGTGGGATCTTACTGTACAAGTACTCTATCAGGGTTTAAATGAAGCAGCGCTTTAAAAGGTCAGATGCTGCACTTCAGTTTCAAAAAGTTTTACTTGCTTAAAGTTTGGTTTTTGTAAGTGCTGCACAGGAAATACCTTCTGCAAGCGTGCCTTGCTTTTACCTCGTGCTGCACTTTGTCCCTCCAGTGGGCAGGGTTAGCAGTTACGCTGAACTATCGAGCTTATTTCCTTTTGGACACAGAGATATGCTGTTGGTGAAAGCTTTATTTCCTCTTCTAGGCAAATGGTTATGTGCCTCCAAGCCAAGTTGGTATGACAGGAGTTGAGAATGCAGCAGAAGCACCAGCAGAGGAGGAGACAGAGGTTTGTGTGTCCTGGAATTAGATGATAAGAAATACCAGGTTTTCTAGACTGTATTTGCTACCACAGAATCATTACCGCAGAGACATGGGTGGCTAAACAGTAACTCAGACTGACCAGCGGCAGATGAAATCAAGCCCTTTCTTTGGCATCATCTTGTCCTCCACATATAGAAAGAACTGGTGTCACTTGGACACTATAAAAATTATTTATTTCCATCCTAGGACTTAAGTTTCTGACAGATGGAGGAATTCACACGTACTCAGAGTTGTATGTACATCCAAACACGAATTCCTGCTAGTGCACATGTTGAAAATTGATTTAAATTGTAGTGCTAGGTGTCAAGGGCAAGAGCCATTCCATCTTTGTTCCCTTTCAGTCTACTGACTCAGAAGATAACCTGGTGCAGGGGAGGAAGGCTTCTCTTTCCGATCTAACAAGCATCGGAGACATCAATGCGCTCTCTGTGCGACAGCTGAAGGAAATTCTTGCTCGCAACTTCGTCAACTACAAAGGCTGCTGTGAAAAGTGGGAGCTGCTAGAGCGGGTGACTCGTCTTTATAAAGAGAAAGATCTGCAACATCTGGGTAAGACACTTAGCAAACATGTGCCTGTTTTCCAGGTTTTCCTTTTTTACGGATAGTTGCAGAAAGCAATAGAACTTACCCTACGTTTCTTGTAGGGTTCTCACTTGTTTTGTGCAAGTGAGAAGAAAGGAGGAAGTGTTATGCATGTTATAGTGGAAGTAGCTAAACTCTATTGACCGCTACTTGTAGTTGTTGAAGAGGGGAGAGCATTATGGTAGCTCTGGAGAGCGACTTCCCTGTAGTAGCAACAAATGAGAACTGTGTGCCCTTCAGCTGGGGATTCTGTATAGCTGTGGCACGTGGTGCTAGTCGCTGCATCGCCCACAGGACAGCTGATGTGTGACTGCAGACGGATGACGGTAGGTGCTGGGGTGAGCTCTTATCTATTGACTCATGATAACTGGCAAGGTGAGCAGGAAAATGCCACCAAAAAGCAGCCGGGCAATTGAGAGGCATGTGCTCAGTGGCTCCCACTGCTGAAGAATTGTGGTTTGACTGTCCTCTTCATCACAAGAGCATTCCTCCTGTGCACTGCCTGCTCCTGCTGGGCCTGCACAGTTGACTGATGAGGGGATAGTGGTGTGACAGAGGTGCAGAGAGAATGTATCTGGCTTGACTTTCAGGTGCCAGTTTGCAATTCTAGGTGATTAGTTAAAAAAAGACACATACCTGTAAATTACTTACAAGAGAAACTTATTTTAACACTTTGATTTCTTAGATTGGACAACACAGAAACAAACCTAAGTAGCACTGTTTTCTTAAACACATCTCACTCGTCCTTTATGAATGATAAAAGATTTAAGACAACCACTTGGGTTTTATATTCTTCTGTCATTGTATCTTGTGCTTTTGAATTTATCCTCTTTTCTTAATCACTGTTGCCTGTGTGTGTGTCTGAGCTGTGCTCAATGTTGGTGAGATTGTGTAACACCAAAGAAACTGGCACAAAGGGCTACTGAAAGTGTAGTTCTCAGAAGCCAAACACTGCATGAATTCCAAGGCTGTCTTAAAAATCGAGACATCACTTCAGATAGTCGCTTATCCTCGTGAAGCGTTAGCTATTGTGTGAGCTCAGTAAACGAGAAAGTTTCTTGCCAGCTGAACAACCTATCCTGATCAACCTCAGCCTGAACCGCTGCATGGGGATGAGCAAAATAAGGTTTGGTTTAGTAATCTCCCTTCAAGGCTTTAATCTCCTGCTAAATAATACCGCTTGAGTAAATTTTTTCCCCCAGCTTCTCTTGCTCTCACCAAGTAACTTTCTCTTCCTATGTTGCAGTTTCTGACACTGACGATCAAACTGGTAAGTGATATTTTTAATCATAGAATCATTTAGGTTGGAAAAAGACGCTAAGATTGAGTCCAACTGTAAACCCAACACTGCCAAATCCACCACTAAACCATGTCCCTCATCTACACATCTCTTAAATAGCTCCAGGGATGACTTAACTACTTCCCTGGGCAGCCTGTTCCAATGCTTGACAACTCTTTTGGTGAAGCAATTTTTCCCAATATCCCATCTAAACCTCCCCTGGCAGAACTTGAAGCCATTTCTTCTTGTCCTGTCACTTGTTACTTGGGAAAATAGACCTGCGCTGCTTCATTCACCTCATTGCTAAGAATCTCGGTGGTATTTCTGTTTTCATCACACAGAAATTACTGTGTAAAAGCTAAAGCTTTCTGCTCCTTGCCAGTTGATGGAGCAGATATATCCACATCAGTGTAGACACAAGGGGAATTTTTCTTTTTTTTTTTCCAGACCTTCAGTGTGTGAAAGTACATTAGGGGAGCCCTTTGATAAAGCCAGCTCACAGATTGCAGAAAAATGACACATCTTTTTTTTGTCTCATGCAAACTGTGGTCTCTTGTTTACTCAGGTGGTGCTGGGCTCCCTGGCATGGAGGACAACCTCTGCAAAATCTGCATGGACGCACCCATTGACTGCGTCCTGCTGGAATGCGGCCACATGGTCACTTGCACCAAGTGTGGGAAGCGGATGAGCGAATGCCCCATATGCAGGCAGTATGTGATAAGGGCTGTCCATGTCTTTAAGTCCTAAGTGTGTATAAGGAAGACTGGCGATGCTTTAAAGCCTCATCTGCTGCTAGAGAAATGGTCAAAATCGTTACAAATAGTTAGGTCAGAGATTAGTGTATGGGCCCCTTTGGAAGCTGGAGGCGAGGGAAGGATGAAGCCTGGGGAAAAGTGCTCTGGCTCAAGCCATGCCTGGCTGTGCTCTTCCCACTATCGTGCTTTACACCACAGTGCCTGGACCCCTTGGAGCTTATTGCCAGCAGCAGACACAGGATCATTAACAACCGACGTTCTAGAATAACTTGATCCACTAGTGGTGGAGAGAGACGGATGCTTGGCTTTCCACTACAAAGATCAGATTCAGAGCCTTTGTGTTCTCCCCTGAATAATAAACAAAAGTGGACTGGGGTCTCAAGAAGTGACATTTGTTTTGCTGCTTAGGCTATACTCCCAGCAACTACTTTATTTTCAAAGATTAAAATTTTTTTTTTAATTTAATGTTCTTACGCTTGCGGGACAGGCAGACAGCCTCCGATTTCCGTATTCAGAATAAACATAATTCTAGCCTAGTGCAATTGTGGAAAAATGTGTAATATTATTTGAAAATATTATTTGAAGATGGACTTTATATTCTTGAAAAATGTAAGGGGAGTGAGACTCTGTGAAACATACAGCCTTACCTGGTGTGGTGGTGGTTTTCTGTTTACATGACAGCTAGAGGGAGATTTCTGGTTTGACTGTTGTTGATTCCTTTGACTTCACAGGCTTCCTTACAGTATATGCCAGCAATCATTTTAAAACTGAACCAACTTCACTTGATTGAGGAGCTACAAATCTAAGGCTTGACTCTTTTGGAGGGTCACATACAGCTAAAGAGTAAGGATACCATTGCTACACAATCATCTTTAAGTACGGGTGCCTCTTTCTTTTTAGAGGGCAGACATGAAACAAAGCAAATGTTATCTCCCTCGAATCAGGATGCTTCTGTTTACTAATCAGCTTGCCCCCACCCGCAATTTTTCCCTTAGTGGCCTGCAAGCATTCAGTCCATTTGGCTGGTAACACAACTATGTTTCAGAATCTTGATGCCTTAAGTTTTCTGCCACTGTGGGATTGTATACTCATTTCAAGTCATTGGTGAAGTTGAGTACCTTCTGCTGCAGGTTCTTTCCTGTCTAGCTTTCCCCTTTATGGGAGGGGGGTGGTGATCACTTAGTGTTCAAACTGAATCTCTGCATGACTGCCAGTGAAGGAACAGCATAAAAAAGAAGCGTCCACTTACAGCTTCTGGAGTGGTGGAAGTGCGGTTACAGATGTGATCACCAAAGCCAACTACTTTTGCAATAAGTGGCTATACATGTTAACAGCAAATTAAATTTGTATAATCTTTAATGTGGAATACTGCATGAGTAGCAACTCCTCAACTGGCATGGAGTGGAGGGTCTCTGCTCTGCAAGTTGGAATCCATAAAGCACTTACTTAAGATGAAGAAATCTGTTACTCAGTAGGTAGCAGAACCTCTGCACTATTGAGGGTGGTCTCTGAACTCCACAAAAATGCAACAGCTGCTGAAGTTTATTGAACTAAAAATGTTGAGTTATACCTCTTTCCCTGTTCAGGTTGTTCTTTAATCTTTGGCTTAAGGTTTAAGAGCTTCCAGCATGAAAAGAGTACTGGTACAATTCAATGCAGCATGTTTAAAAAAAGTTGCAGGTAAGCAGTAACTGTGTTTACTCTTTAATAGGTTCACAGGGACCTCTTGAAGAGGGGTACAGGAATACATGAAGTGTTGAACAGCCTCATTTAGTAAATTCACTGTGAAAATTCATGTTGTTGTATTTTTCAGTAAACTCAGGGCTGGGGGAATTGAGCAAGAAGATGATTATCTCCCTGTGGACAGATATACTTTTACTTGTAGAGAATGGGCTTATTGCCCAGCAGATAAATCAAATTGCAGATCAATGCCTGAAATTTTAGGAACGAGAAGATATACCCACCGTATGATTCTGAAATGTGCTTTCTGAAGGGAGGGCTGTTTTTCTTCCTCTTCCCCCCTCCCCCCCCCCCCCCCCCGACTACAGTGTTTCCCTTGGAAAAATGGATTCTCTACTTATGGATATGGTTGAGTTGTTTTTAAAGGAAAATAAGAATCTGGAGCAAACTGATTAATGATCCAAAGGAATATAATGATCTGAACTAATAAAGTCAATGGAAATATTTATGTGCTTCATGTACACTGTACATAGTTTAAATATTTTAAAAGTTTTAATACTCTACTTGAAATGGCATGTTATCCTCTTAAATCCTCTTGGTACTATGATGGTTAAACTTATTAGTTTTGGTACAGAAGTTTGGTTTATAATTTTATAATAAAGTTGAAATGTGATTTAGTTAACTTTGTTTTCTGAGTCTCTTACCAACAGGCCAGGAGAAAGCAGAGATCCTACAGCTACTTCTGAACTTCAACCAGAAAAGGCTTGGGATACCAGGTGCTTAAGTATCACTAGTGGGTGGGGTGCAAGTACAGAAGAGGTTGAAGGGAAAAAGCTAACTGAAAACACTAACCTTTTAGCAGTACACTCTTAACTAACTTTTTACAGAGGGGAGAACATACTCCGTACCCTTGAGACTACAGGAACCAGTGAACTGGTCAACTCACTTTTCCTTTCATAATGTACACTCACCCAGAGTTACTCAGCAAATGCATGCTGTCATTTGCAAAATAGTTAGGTTTTAAAATGAACTCCTCTTTCTATCTCACTTATTTCATTAATATTCAAGTACTTGCAATAGCTTTGAACAGCTAAGGAGGTCTGTCAACTATCCTAAAAGATCCAGATGGTAGAGTTCCTTTCTCAGTTTTTACTTGTTGAAATACGTAATAGCAGAGAAACGTATTCTTGAAAACAAACACGCCCGGAGAATGCTTGGATGGTGCTACAGCAGAGCCTGTTTGGTGTCTTGGTTTTAATATGAAACCTACAGCAGTGGTGTGAACTGCTCCCAGATACAGACCTGTGCTGAATGTTAGAAACCAGGAGAAGGACACGTGTCCTTCATGTAAATTGCAGCCATGCAGCAAAATTTTTCTGGCTATACAGCCACTAGTTGCACATAGTTGGCGGTCTGTTTTCCTGTCCAGGCAGAGAATAACCTGTGGAAAATAAGTCCTGACAGCAAAGGAAAAACTGCTTCAGTTTTATTTCTTTATCTATAAAAATACCCAAACTTTAAAAACCCCAAGGAGACTAAACCAGCACCTAGAATAAGTGCAGTGGTCTACATTATGGGCAGAAAAATGGATTCAGCAGTGACATTTCTTCAGAGAGTTGTTTTAATTAATTCCATATGGTTGCTATGGATCTTTACCTCTCATGGACTCGGGCAGTTTATTTCTATCCATGTCTCCACAGAGGAATCTCACCATTTCTTCCACCTACCTAGTTCTCAGCAGTTCCCTTCAGGGAATTCTTGTGTCGAGACTGGTCAGCTGCCTCACATGGCTAGCATGGGGCTACCAGTCTCCGTTTCCGGATGCATTCCCAGATCCACTTGGGAGACACACGCTTAGCACCAGGATTCTCATCAATGTCCCCTATGACGTGCGTTGCTGAGGCTGTGTCAAACTCTGGCACAAGATCCCCATCGTATGCTATAAAGTACCGCCGGATTTTGTCAAAATCCTTCACAGAGGGCGACAGATACAGCTTCACACCAGTGAATATGTCCAGCAGCATCTGCACATTGTGAAAGAAAGAGGATGAGAAGCACAGGTTGGTAAAAACACTAAGTTAGTCTGGAAATTACACTAAATTCTTTGAGGCATGAAGGAGCCCATTCACCGTTCCCGAGGTTATCATTCTAATCTCGTGCCTAACAACTGTAAACTGCTCTTTGGACCACCACTAAATCATACACGAGAGCAACACCCATGCAGTTCCCCTGCAAGCCAGACATTAACAGCTGAACAGCACTTCCCTAGCTAAGGGGAGTTACTACCCCATCATTCCCCTTCGTGATGCTGCTGATGTGGTCCAGTAAACATGATCTTAATGCCTTTGTCTTTACAAGCTGATGCTTCTCAGTTAAAGTAGGAGAACGCAACCACCCTGGGAGGGGGCTTGCTGTTTACATCAAAATAGCTACTCCAGGCTTATTAGGAAATTATAGCTCAGTGATTCTTAATCCACTCCTACGATCGGCTGCACAATGGGCTAGAAAGGACAGTTCTCTCCCCTAACAGCTCCCACCTCTTCCATATGCAGGAGTTGGGAGGAGTAGCTGCTCAGCAATCACAAGGCTTTGCAGAGCAGAACATTGGTGGTGGGTGAACAGAGTATTGGCCTTTAGCATGACAGACCCGGTTATGTCAGCTCTGCAGACAGAAGAGCTGCAACCACACTCTTCCTTTACAAGGGGGCTTGTTGCTGCTATTTCACAGAATCACTAGGTTGGAAAGGACCTTCAAGATCATCAAGTCCAACCATTAATCCAGCGCCACCATGTTCCCTAAACCATGTCCTGAAGTGCCACATCCACACGTTTTTTGAACACTTCCAGAGATGGCGACTCCACCACCTCCCTGGGCAGCCTGTTCCAATGCCTGACCACTCTCTCAGTGAAGAGATTTTTCCTAATATCCAATCTAAACCTCCCCCGGCGCAACTTGAGGCCATTTCCTCTTGTCCTATCACTAGTTACTTAGGAAAAGAGGCCAACACCTCATCGCCACAACCCCCTTTCAGGTAGTTGTAGAGAGCAGTAAGGTCTCCCCTCAGCCTCCTCCAGACTGAACAACCCCAGTTCCCTCAGCCGCTCCTCATCACACTTGTGCTCCAGCCTCATCACCAGCTTCGTTGCCCTTCTCTGGACACGCTCCAGCACCTCAGCATCCTTCTTGTAGTGAGGGGCCCAAAACTGAACACAGGATTCGAGGTGCGGCCTCACCAGTGCCGAGTACAGGGGCACGATCACTTCCCTACTCCTGCTGGCCACGCTAGTGCTGATACAGGCCAGGACACATTGGCCACATTTCTGCCTTGACGTTTCATTTTAGTTTAGGCTGCTGCTATAGGAAGATTTCAAAGACCTTCCAGATGGAAGGCAAAAGTGAAGAGACAAGTGAAACTGCCTCAGCGTCCTCCCACCCCCAAGTGATTGCTGTCAAGCTGTCCATACCTTTTTTCCATTGTCATCCATCTCAGATGCTTTTCTCTTCTCCCCTCGTTTCTCCTCTGATTTTTGAGGGGATCCAATGACCGCTTTGCTCTCTAAAAAACAAAAGCTTGTCTCATTTGTGCCCTCTCTAGATGCTGGTTGTGTATTAAGGTGGGGGGAGAAGAAGAGTGAAGAGAGTAAAAGGGAAAAGGCTTTTCTGCCCTCTTTCTGGAAAATCCATGAATTAGACTATAACTAGCAAGGCACATTTTTCTAATGTAAATGGTGTGGGGCATCTTCCTGCCCTCATCTCCAGGACGTTGCTGTTCAACTTCCCTCCTGGCTGTCACCACACTGCCTTTTTGAGACTGCTCAGAAATTTGCTATAAGTTATTCCTTAGTGACAAAGTGCTGGTGAAGCAAACTCATTTCACAGCTTTGCAATTCACTACCTGGAAATCCCCTCCATCCAGGTGCCCTATTTTATGCATGAATTTCATCCAAATAAAATTAAATCCTGGTTCATGGCCAGAATGTCTAACCAAGGGGCATGCAATCTGCAGGAACGGGAGCAGCAGGTTTGCTGTTCAGACCAGTCTTATACATTCTGCTAAAGACCTTGATTTAGTAAGATTAAAAGGGACTGCGGTCCCAGAGAAATCACTCCAAGCTAGTTTTGGTACTAACCGAGCGTCTGCTAGGCTCAAGATATCTGTTCTAGGCAGCATATAATCTCAGAGAGCTTTTATCGTCTAAATGAATTGCTTAAGCACCAACCTATGCAGCAGCATCAGTGCTGTTTCTGTCTTTGCTCGATCCCAGCACCCCTCAGAGCTGTAGCTATTCAATCCATGCTATGAATAACACAGGCCAAACCAAGCGTCTAAGCAGCTTTTCCCATTAACCCTGACATGCACGTAAAAGCTTCCATGGGATCTTGGAGCACCTGACAGAAGGCAAAGATCCAAAGCTGGCCTGTGCCAAATGCAGAGAACACACCCTGAGGCTCCTCTCCCTGGAAAGCACCAACTTACCTTCTGGCTTCTGGGCTTTTGCAGGTGACTTGCTTGGGGGAGTTTTAATAGTGCTGTGTGGTGTGGAAGACCTGGAATTTCCCTCATTCTCTCCGCTGCTGCCAGCCGTGGACTCATCTTCCTCCCCAGCAACAACGCTGAAATCAGCCTTCTCTTTGGAGAGTTGGTACAGCTCCTGTCCCACCAGAAACAAAGCACTGCCGTTACCCACAGTGAAGCCGCTGATGCCAGACACGAGCCATAATGCATGTGCTCCTCTGGTTTGTTTCCCCCCTGAAGTGTGTCCTCATATGCTTTTTCTTCCTCCATCTCTTTGTAGCCATTTATTTTCCTGTCAACTTTGTTCAATCTCTCTGCATTCCACCCAGCTGCGTGACATTAAGGGAAGCCATACAGGGAGGCACCAAAAGCCATATTCACATGATCTACTACAGAGCAAGACAGACTAACTCCTCAGAGCCCGGCTCCCTAGCCTGAAAAATGAACAATGCCCACTGCTCACTCAGGGAACAGTCTGTCTGAAGAGGGTATTTTACCTTTCTCTCCCCTACCTGCATAAGGAGCCAGAAAGACTGTTGGGCAGCAGGTGGGCTGAATCACTGCATGCTTCGATGGCATAACAAGCACTTGCATCTGCTGCCAGTATCCCTGCAGGCAGCATGAAGACAGCCCGAACGACAATAACTCGACTGAGAACAGAGCTCATCAACAGCTGACTTACTGCTGGGGATGGCAGCAAGCCAACTGGTTTCCTATCAGTAAAGGAGACGTGGAAGCTGTGTGGGGTGGGTGCAGCCCCAGGGGTCCTGGCAGATCGCCATTTGGCCCCCGCACCTGGAACTGGGCCAGGCGACCCTTGGTCACATCCCAGATGCCTCCCTCAATCTCGGTAATTAATGGGAGACCAAATGACCATACAAACTTAAGAGAATAAAGGTCACCTCTTTCAGGAAGGAAATTCCTCAGCATGAAGGCTGTTACAACTAGCTGCCAGCACAGACTTCCCTGAAAGTGCACCACAGCTCAAGAGACTCGAGAGGCCCCATGAAAGAGTAAGATTCACGTCAAAATAATCCAGCAAGCAGCCTGAGCCTAGAATAAGTGGAAAATGTAGCATGCCATCATAGGTACCAGTCAGCAGGTATCTTCACTACACACCCTGCTATCGGAAATTTGTCTTTTTAGAGACTCGTCAGAACTTGTTCTCAAACGCGCTGCAGACGTACTGCATTCGCTCACCTTAAGCTGCTGGAGGTTGGTGGCCGTCTTCCAGTCTTTGTCATCTCGAATGCGGGTGCAGCGAGGGAAGCGAATGGAGATCCCATCTGCGGTGTGGGCTTCAGCTTTCGAGAATTCAGCCCCTGTGATCTCCCACACTGGGGCTTTCTAAACACAGTATTGAGGAAGTCATGTCACATTCCTCTGTTGTCTCATGAACTAACTAACATGTCTGTGTTCCTCTACTTCTGCAACAACACCCCCATTCCCGCCCCAGCTCACAGGCTTCCATATACACAAACTGACCTTCTGGTCAGTCTAAACACCACCTCTTCTATCAGACATACATGGCACAAACCATACTGATAAATTTCATAAAACAATAGCAGCTTTTGGGTTACAGTTGTGCTTCAACCGTTTTAAGTCAGATTTTTCATATTTCAAACTTAAAATTAAGTTCACTTCTGGAAGGGATTTAATGCACAAGAGTATTTCCCAGAAATGCTACAGGTACGATTCCTTCATGACGCTATTAGTCTCAAATGCATCTGCAAGATTCAGAGATAAAAACTTGCACTTAATTTCCTGTTCCAAGTATGAAGACTGATCTTGTAACAGAGACAATTTGTACACTTAAACGAAGTAGGGCAGATTGCTATATCAGGGCTGGAAAACATAGTTAAATGACTATGACAGCACTTACCTTTGGATCGGGGACGATGAAGTCTGGGTAGTAGATTTTGTTAATTTTTAGCCACCTTGGGATTTTACTAGGATCCTATTAATTCAAAGCACAAAACAAAAATGATAGCACTCATGATTATGTATGAACCTATTCCTACAAAAGAGGTTGCTGAAAGATAACATAGTAGTAGATTAACATACAAGTATTACATTGCCTTTGCATGATGAAACTTGCTTTTGCACTGCAGTGCAAGGTGCACTGATCTGCCGCAGTTTCTCTTACCTGGAGAATCACAAAAATTACTTGTAACAGTTCTCAATTACTGTCATTTGTTATGTAAAACAGTGACATTGTTGCACCAATTGTGATTCATATAAAACTACACATTTTTTTAGATTCTATAATCTTGAGGCAAATGGCCTTTAGGTTGCCAAGTAAATATTAAAATTCAGCGCTCTGTTTATATGTCAAGTCTTGAAAAATAAGATTCCTCACGTAATTACGTCACTCACAAAAAGTCTAATAGCAGATGATCTAGCCACAATAGTCTGGCTTGAGCCAGCCCCACCTAGTGACTGTCTTCACCAATCACAACATGCCCCCAAAAAGGGGTATTTGCTCTGCTCTTCCCAATAAAACTTTGTCTCAGCAGAAAACAGATGGTGCCTGGCTTCCCACTCAGTGTCTTTTGTACAAACCTCGGGCAGTGACTCATTTTCAGGAGCTGGTGGCACCTACACCTCACTTGTGTCAGAGCAGTTTATCTGACGATACCTCCAAAGAAGGGCAATGGAGCTGGTGAGGGGTCTGGAGCACAAGTGTGATGAGGAGCGGCTGAGGGAAGTGGGGTTGTTCAGTCTGGAGAAGAGGAGGCTGCGGGGAGACCTTACTGCTCTCTACAACTACCTGAAAGGGGGTTGTGGCGACGAGGGTGTTGGTCTCTTCTCCCAACTAACTAGTGACAGGACGAGAGGAAATGGCCTCAAGTTGTGCCAGGGGAGGTTTAGATTGGATATTAGGAAAAGTTTCTTCACTGAGAGAGTGGTCAAGCATTGGAACAGGCTGCCCAGGGAGGTGGTGGAGTCGCCATCTCTGGAAGTGTTCAAAAAACGTGTGGACGTGGCACTTCGGGACATGGTTTAGGGGACACGATGGCGTTGGCTAACAGTTGGACTTGATCTTGAAGGTCCCTTCCAACCTTCGTGATTCTGTGATGTAACTCTAACTGAGCCCCTATTCATTCCCAGCAGAGTACTTCAGTTCTGCATTTAGCCAGCACCTCAACTGTAGCTCAGCAGGAAGAGGGCTTTTACCAAGGCCTTGCTGAGCATTCCTTTGATCGCCTCCACGCCAGAGTCCCTCTCACCTTGCTGATCTTCACCATATCCAGCTCTGTTTGCAGACGTGCCAAGGTGGCATCATCATGGCCACCGGAACACTTGGTCACGGTGCACCATTTCTCACTCTTGGGATCATAGCAGCCCATGAGGAAGATGGACATCATCCCACCTGCAGGAGGGGAGAACAGGGTGGTTCACATCTTCTACAGGACAAGCCACAGCTTTTCAGAAAGCAAAGTAATGAACCAAACCCCTTTTCTATCTTTGGGAGTCAACGGGCCTTGGGCTTGTGATGGCTTCACAGCATCAACTCCCATACACAAAGCTGAGCAGAGAGCCTCTGCACTGTGTAAGGGGCCAGCCCAAGACCTAAGGCTTTGCTGTGCCAGTGAACCCACAGTAAAATCGCAGCCTGGCATGTGCTGGTCACTGCCTGCTACAGCCAGTCTCATTCTGCTGAGACCAAATGCTACAGGAGGCCTGGAATAGGAAAAAGCTTGAGAGTTTTCTGTACTGACAGATCTCTGACTTAAGCCAGAGACTTACCTTTACTGCCTTGTCCGTAGAAAGCTCCCAGCACTACCAGGTCTGCTGTGTCAGCCATCGCACCCTCATTTAAGTAGTCCTTTTTCACTTTCAGCCAGTGTCGTTTTCCTGGTTCATAATTACCCTGTGCAAAACAAGGCAAGAACCTCAAATAGCCCTTGCTTTTATCCAGCTTAGGGGTACAAGAGCACAGCAGTGCTCAGATATATAAAGAGCAACTGGGATTCGATGTCAGCATCGACAAGAACCCAGTGATGTTTCAAGGATGCTCAACCTTGGTTGCTTCATCCACTGACCTCTGTCCGTGGTTACTCCCCGATTCCCAGCATAGACCAGTAAAAAGTAAATATGAACCTGCCTTTGTATCTTTCAACACCAGTCCTTCCAGTCCCTCACGGATGACTCGGGTGATCATATCTGCCAGATCTGAAGATTTCTGAAAAGGAAAGGAATTGTGGTAAGCTCAAGACTATCAAAAGCTGTGGTTTTCAGGCTTTCTATTTGGAGCAGTGGTGCACTACAACCAAAGCAACTGCAGAGGGATGAGTGGGTAATTTCATAAAATAGTTTTCCAAGGAAAGTCCCATGCGTGTTCTCTTTGCTGCATGTCCAGTGACTAAGCTGGGAATATGTCCCAAGAAGAGAAGCGTTGGTTAGTTAAAAAAATACTCCTCAGGGATGAGGTAGCCACACTGTTTGTGTCCTGAGCATGTCCCATATGTGCAAGATCAGATTTTCTCAGCCAGCAGTGCTTATTTCTCTATCCAACTGCCTTGGGACCTATGCTTTTTTCTTCCTCCCCAAATGCTTTCTCTGCCCCAAATGTCCTGCATTCTCCACCAAAACCAAGATGCTACATCAGTAGCAGTGAGGAAAAATAATGGGACATGGGGCTTACGCATAACAATCAAAGGAAAAATTGAGCATGCTGCTGTCTAAATGCAGTTTTGGGCACTCGGGATGTATCTGTGCTACAAAACGCAGGGCTGTGTGGCACTTGAAGTTGCCGGTTTGGGTACTGAAAGCAATCTAGCTCCCTTCAATCATACTTCAGTCTTCTCTAGACGGCTCAGCAGTGCACAGACTAAGTTACAACAGGCTTTAGCTCCTCCTAACAATGCCAAAGTTACAATGCCTGTAAAATCGTTAAGATGACAAAAAAAAGAGGTGTGCAACTTAAGACTATACTGAAGTGGTTGTAGCCGAGACAAGATGGGAGCACAGGCATGGCCTTCTTGAACAACGCTAGCTCAAGAAGTCTTGCACACAGACCATTTTGACGGGCAGGGAATTGCTGGATTTGCAGCCTTAATCATAAAAAAGGCCATGTGGTAAAGGAGCAGTGTCCAGAGGGCAATCTGTGAGACTGCCACGCATGCTATTTTAACACTGAACTCACTGTGACATGCTTCATCTCCGAGAAGAGGATCCGGTTTGGGATTTCAACCATGTTATCGTGGAGAAACTTACGACGTTCACACAGAGGCCTAACAAGCAAGGAATGTCAACATGAAGTACCAGTCACATGAAGATTGAGAAAAGCTATTTAAAGAATTTAATTATTTATCCTACAGAGTTCCAGAAAGGACAATCAATTCTTACATTCCTCCAGGAAGTCATAAAATAGGAGTTTTGTGTTAAGAGTGTGTGTAGTTTCAGAGAATATAATATATGAATTTCAGTTCAGCTAAAATGCAGTTAATCCTGATATTTTGGAACTGCAGAGCAAGATGGAGCTCTGTAGTGATGCTCCATAGCACAGCAAGGATTCTCCTGTGCTGTCTTGATTTTAGAGGGGTAAATGGCCAGTCTTAACAGCCAACGTGAACGGCTCCCTCTGCAGCGGTAGTGTATTCCAGCAAGTTCACACTGGGAAACGCATCAGGCTACTCTCACACTATGCCAAGACACATACCTGTCCATCAGGCTGATGTCGTTGAAATAGATGCAGTCAAACACAAACAAGCAAACATTGGCATCTTGGAAAGCAGCTTTCTGAAAGACAAGTAAAAAGAAATCTGCTGTCACAACAAGCAGCAATATGGAGTTTTAGAAAAATAACAGGAACAAAAGGATGTATTTTTATCTCCATAATCTGTTATAATAAGCTCAGGCCTCTTCCAAAAGACAGAATTAGTCTGAGAATTACCATTAGACCGAATGTGTCAAAGCACAAACTACAAAAATAAAACATGCCGATTTCCTAGTGACAGGGAAATAACACCACAAATATTAATGACTTTGGCAATGTAACATCTGTCACTACTGCTGCAACAAAGAACCAAAAAGCATTCTAGAGACTGCAGATTAATGACTACTTTAACTTAAAGCACTTACAATTCAATTTTCATTTTACTGTCCTCTTCCTCACCGCCATTTAGTCTAGACATAAGCACTACATAATATTCACATGGACTAAATACTCTCTTCATCATTCTGGCCTTCCAATCTGCCATACGTTGCTACCAGCAACGATAAGCAATGACAGAATTGCAAGATTTTCCAAGGGTTTTTTAATATGTATCTTGAACTGAAGGTTTCTTACTGTCCTGCTAATGATTGGGTTAGTATCAACTCTGTTGTGTTCGAGCAGTACCTTTTCATTAATATCAGCATTCTCAGGGATCTTAATTTTTCCCCTAATGCTCTAGTAAGCACCAGATCTCCTAAATTACCCTGTGGTAACAGATCGCATGTTAATGCATTTAAATCAGCAGAATAACAGCCTCCAACCATGACAAAGGTGGGTTTTTTTTTTTGTGGTGTTTTTTTTTTTTTTTACCTTGTGCACACCAAGAGTCCCAAAAGGAAGCGGCTTGCCAGTTTTGTTATCAATCAGAAGAACTTCTGAATCCAGGATCATACTTTGCCCACCAGGGAAAGCCTGGGGGATGTAGTCCTTAAAATGGGCTACCTTGGGAAAAAAGAGAAGAAAAATATATATGTCTACTGGCTGAAGAGATGGACTCACTCCAATCCAGATGTTTTCTCCAGAAGTATGTCTGAGGCACGTGTAGGCACATCTGCATTAGCTTTATTGTCTACTGCTGTATGGACAGCACAGACTACAAACAGAAAAATGAGTCTTGAACAAATATAAGCAAGTCACCCAACTGCCATCAAGCCTCCTCAAACGCAGTGCATAAATGCAGGCATCTAAGGCAGACAGGTTAACTGTAGTTTCAAGCTCCTGATGCCCACCAGAACTAATTGGTTACAATTCTGTTATTGCTTTTCCAGATTCCAGGTATCTACAAAAATTAGACAAAAAAAGTCTACAACAGATGGTATCCTCCCTGCCTATAGCAACCGCTGTGAAATTCAGTCATGTTTACAGGGGAGGAAGGTAAATGCTGGCACAACAGGAGAGAGACTTTATAGGTGCTTACTTTGTGAGGGAGGACAGGTTTGAGGCTTCTGCTGAAGTAGCTGAAATGATCTCCATTTTTATGGACCTGCACCCGCTCACCATCATATTTGATCTCTGCATACATGCCATTTGGGCACTTCTTCATGGCGTACTCAATTGACTTGCAGGCTTCAGCCTTAGAAAGGTGGAGAGAGAAGTTCCAAACAAACTCAGTTGATATACTGAAAAATAAAGCTACTTTTACCTAATTTCATGAATGGACTACCAATTCCTTGGTAGATTTTTCTGTCCAGGGTCTCTCATATCCACTCCAAGTCTTCTTTTTCTTAAGTAATCATTTACTTTCAATCATCTGCATATGCCCAGATAATTATAGCTTTTCAGTGTTTATCTCTTCCAAATACTTAGACGATGTACGTACTGTGCCTTTTGCAGGAGTGTGCTTAGCCTAGAAGTAAATATTTAACTCTGATTTGTTCAAACAAAAAAACAAACTTATTTGAATCTCTAATCCAATGAAAAGCATATGCTGTTTCCAGACAAAGGATCAACTTCTGGAATGACAGCAAGCAAGCAAACAAACGAAAAAGAAAGTCACTTCTGGACAGAAAGCAAATCAAGATTTTAGCTTCTGCAGTGTCACTAAAGCTGCAAGTACACAGTACATTGAATACTTGCCTCTTGGTAGAAAACACTTTATAAAAATTGGCACTGCATACTCTATTAGCTCATACAACATGCAATCACTTATCCGTCTACTGATTCTTAAAGGTGAGGGTCTCTGACAGTCCATATGAGGCCCCCATCTCTTGCTCAGCTGAAGGTTACCATTGCAGGGAAGCCAACGTTACCAGCATGGGCTGAACCGGGGTCATCAGAGAGGCCTGCACACTGAGGGTTCGCTTCAGACCTGGCACCTTCTCAGCCTCCTGCTGGTTCTTCAGGACTCGCTCCACCACATCCTGGAGGTTGCGTGACGCTTTGAACGCCTCGTACGCGTTGGGATCCAAAGCATCCAACCTTTAACAAATTGAGGAGAGGAGGGAAACATGATTGACCTCAGGTCTGCTGCTCCTGCCTTATGAGGCTAACGCCCGCTTCTGGTTTTATCTCACAACGGACGGTAAGACTTACACATGCTTTGCTCCAGCGTTCATTTTCAAGTCGTGCTTAATTAGCCTGATGATGCATTTCAGGTCATTGCCTGTACACCTGAAGTGTGAGAGAAGATTCAGATATGGTAGGCGTTTAACTGAACTACATTCCAGCTGAAAAAAAAAAGGAAACTGATCCAGGCCTCTATAAGAAAAGGTATTCCCCTTCTGTAGGGTTTAAACTTGAATGAGGACATGTTACTAGTGACATCACAGAGGCAACAAGAGAATATCCAAAAGGCTTTTTAGCATCTTTATGTTTCAATACCAATATTAATTCTGCCTCAGTGTGACGCACCTTCCAAAATTCACTTAATTAATGCATCAAGAGTGATAGTAACATCCTCAGCCTCAGATCAACACAAACTGAGCCAGACCAAGAACCTTCAACACGTCTAAATGGCCTGAAGGCTTTTCCCAACATACCCAAGAACAGCAACTTAATTATCAGCTAAGTACCGTTAAGGTAGTTCTGCAAGCCACTCGAACAGTGTCTTGACAGACAAGGATGAAATTCTCTGGCATGAACAGGAGCCATACAGGTTCTCCATTGCTGGTCAGCAGTCGAGGTGTCTTAATCAAACCTAAGAGTGTCTTACAGATGTTAAGTTCAGGCTCTGTGGCTCATGATTAGCTTTTTATCTATTCCAGCTTGCAATATGCAGAAAACCACTCCTAGTTTTAGGGTAAACCTTCAGAAGCCAATTACTTTCCTTACCTGCGAGTGATACGTTGCAGCACACTTTGCTGGTCATCTTCCTTAGTAAGCTTTGATAGCTGGATTAGGAATTCATCTACCTCTTGGATGGTCAGGAGACTTTTGGCTGCTGGAGGGCAAGACTTGCTCTGTTCAAAGAAGAGGCGTACAGTCTCGGAAACATCTCCCTGTCTCCAAAAACAAAGTAAGGGTGTGGGTCAGAGCTATGGCTAGAAAATAGGCAAGATGCCACTGGAGATTCAACATAGTTACAGTAAGTAGGAGAGAGCAC